>NW_018734558.1:0-29735 GCF_002204515.2 Aedes aegypti
TTAAAGGAAGGGATAGGACAATGGGATCGTTCCGTTGACATTCAGCAGCTTTAAGGTGTGACGTGTTTGCTTTGCTGCTGGTCGAACGTTGAGTGGACAATGACAACCTGTAACGATACAAAAAGACGGGTTTCGAGGGGACACAAGGTGGACAAGTGGACCGACAAGAAAGGGGAGTTAAACAAGAATGTTAGCTTGTTTCAAAAAATTGTACATAAGCTTCATGTACACAAAGTCAAGTTTACCCAACACATCCCTAATGTCTTCCTTTTCTGGTTTCCCTTGGGCCCTGAGGGATGCACAAAAATCAGATCTGGCAAAACCGTATTCGGGGCATTCCCAAACTACGTGGTTGATATCTTGGTAACCTGCACCGCAGCTGCAGTGATTGCTATCTGTGAGCCCTATTCGATAGAAGTGAGAGCCTAGAGAGTAGTGATTGGACATAAGACGACACATTACCTTAATAAAGTCTCGGCTTAAGTCCAACCCCTTGAACCACGGCTTCTTCGATACCCGCGGGAGAATGGAATGTAACCACCTGCCCAATTCTCCGGCATCCCACTTTTGTTGCCAGCTGACCAATGCATGTTGACGAGCCATTGAAAAAAATTCATTGAAGGCAATTTGTCGATCATAAATATCGCCTTCCATAGCGCCCACCTTGGCAAGCGAGTCCGCTTTCTCATTGCCCGGAATCGAGCAATGCGAAGGGACCCAGGCCAAGGTGATAGTATATGATTCATTCGATAGAGCACTCAATGTAGATCGTATTTCACCGAGGAAATACGGAGAGTGCTTTACCGGCCTCATTGAACGAATAGCCTCTATGGAGCTAAGGCTATCCGTAAAAATGAAATATTGATCAGAGGGAAGAGAGGCAATTCGCTCTAATGCGTAATGTATAGCCGTTAATTCTGCGATATACACGGAGCAAGGGTTCTGAAGTTTATATGCGGCGCTATGAAACTCGTTATATACACCAAATCCAGTGGAATCATTTGTTTTTGACCCGTCTGTGTAAAACCTTCTATCGCAGCTGACGTGACCGAACTTGCTTGCAAAAATTTTTGGTATTTGCTCCGAACGAAGCAGATCTGGTATTCCACGGATATCTTGCTTCATGGTCAGATCAAAAACTACAGCGGAACTTGAGAAGTCAGGGAAGCAACCGTGATTGGAAAGATTCAAAGAAGGGTTAACCTCCAGAGTCATGTACGCGTAGTACAGTGTCATGAATTTTGTTTGAGAATTTCGTTCGATTAGCTTCTCAAAATTTTCAATTACCAACGGGTTTAACACTTCACAGCGGATGAGGAACCTTAACGACAATTCCACGAACCCATCTGATAAAGGCAGTATTCCTGCTAACACCTCTAAGCTCATGGTATGAGTCGAGTTCATACAGCCTAAAGCGATCCGAAGACAGCGATACTGAATACGCTGGAGCTTCAGAATGTGTGTTTTCGCGGCGGATTGGAAGCAAAAACTACCGTATTCAAGAGCCGACAGAATCGTGGTGCGATATAGCTTTATCAGATCATCCGGGTGGGCTCCCCACCATGTTCCTGTGAGTGTACGCATGAAGTTGATTCGTTGTTGGCACTTCTGATACAGATATCTAATTTGTTTTCCCCAGGTGCATTTAGAATCAACCAGACCCCTAAATACATATGTGAATAAACCTTGACGAGAGTTCCTTACCCATGAATGAAGCTCTAGATCCGCAGGATTACGCTTCTCTAGAAAAGACAACTAACTCAGTTTTCTCCGGAGAGAATTCGATACCAGCTTCCACAGCCCATGCAGACAAATTGTCCAGAGTATCTTGCAACGGTCCTTGCAAATCGTCCGCCTCTGGTCCTGTGACAGAAACAACGGCGTCATCCGCCAAGCTGTCTTAACGAGCAATTTCTCATGAGACAATCATCAATATCTCTTACGTAAAAATTGTAAAGAAGAGGACTTAAACACGAGCCCTGGGGGAGACCCATGTAACTTATTCGCAACAAGTTGTCGAGTTTCCATTGTGAGAAAAAACATATGCTTCTCAGACAACAAAATTGTACAAGTCAGTTGTTCAAAAATCGGGGAAAGTCGCACACCCGTGGAGTTGTCTGAAAGGACATCCACCGCCAAACTGCATCAAAAGCCCCCTTCATACCAAAACAGACTGAGCCCATTTGTTTCTTTTTGAGCATAGGCCAGTTGAATTTCAGTAGAAAGCAACGCAAGACAATCGCTCGTTCCTTTGCCTCTGCGGAATCCAAATTGAGTATCTGAGAGAAGGCCATTCGATTCAACCCATTTGTCCAGCCGAAAGAGAATCATCTTCTCTAACAACTTTCGAAGACACGACAACATCGCAATAGGACGGTATGAGTTGTAGTCCGAAGCAGGCTTTCCTGGTTTTTGGATGGCAATAACTCTCACTTGTCTCCAATCATCCGGAACAATGTTGCTCTCCAAGAATGCATTGAATAAGTTCAACAAGCGTCTCTTTACGACGTCTGGGAGGTTTTTGAGCAAGTTGAACTTAATCCTGTCCATACCTGGGGCAGAATTGTTACATGAAAGGAGAGCAAGTGAGAATTCTACCATCGAAAAAGTTGAGTCCATTTCATTCCTTTCGTCTGGATAATCTCGTGTGATCGTTTGCACTTGGACAGAATCCGGGCAAACTTTCTTGGCGAAGTCGAATATCCATCGAGAAGAGCTTTCACGATCCTCGTTTACCGATTGTACGTTCCGCATTCTTCTACCGACCGTCCACAAGGTTCGCATCGAAGTTTCCCGTGATAATCCGTTGACGAAGTTTCTCCAGTAACCGCGTTTCTTCGCTTTCACGAGGCTCTTGAACTTGCGGTCAAGAGAACAATACCGATCGTAGTTATCGCGCGTGCCACGTTTCCGATATTCTTTAAACGCATCTGATCTTTCGCGATAGACTCCGGTGCATTCGCCATCCCACCACGGGGTGGGCGGCCGACGTCGTACTGAAGATCCTGGAACCGGTTTACGCTGAGCTTGAAGAGCACTGTTTATAATCAACGCGGATAAGAATTGATATTCTTCCAGCGGTGGAAGTATATCGACCGATTGCTCACCTACGGAGATCGCTTCAGCGTATTTTCCCCAGTCGATATGCTTCGTGAGGTCATACGCTACGTCGATCTGGTGTGTTCGACACGAATTATTGGTAACTGAAATTTTGATAGGCAGGTGATCACTACCATGGGGATCCTGAATTACTTTCCACATGCAATCCAATGATAATGAATTCGAACAGATTGAGAGGTCTAACATACTTGGGGGATCTGGAGGTTTTATTCGTGTTGCTTCCCCAGTGTTCAAGATTGTCAGATTGAAGTAGTCGCAAAGATCATATATTAAAGTTGCGCGATTGTCGTCCCTCGGTGACCCCCAGGCTGTACCGTGAGAATTAAAATCTCCTAGGATCAACCATGGCGCAGGCATAGCTTCGCATATTGCCGCAAGGTCTCTGCGAGATACTCTAGCATTTGGCGGTATGTATACACTGGCTATGCTGAGGCTTTTCCCTCGAGCTGTGATATGACATGCAACTACTTCAATGCCTGTCATCGAGGGGAAGTCGATTCTGTAAAAGGAGTGGAGCTTATTAATCCCCAAGAGCACCCCTCCATATCCATCCCCTCGATCCAGACGAATAATATTAAAATCGTGGAAAGAGATATTTTTATCAGAAGTTAGCCATGTTTCACAAAGAGCAAATATGTCACAGCGAGTGCTGTGTACTAAAAATTTGAACGCCTCCATATTTTTTATAAGACTTCTACAATTCCACTGTAGCACTTCGATCATATCTCCGACCTCATTGGATAAGTTAGCCATCGAAAGATATGAACGAGTCAAGAATCGGCCACTTTGAAGCTATTTGCTTTAGAAAAAGGTTTCACCAAAGAAAGTGCCATGTTGATTAGGTTTCTCGTTTCGGGTGAAATCTGAAACATTTCGAAGATGAAATCCACTATCCCAGAAAGAGTCAGTTTACCGGAAGCACTGTTTGGCTCCTGCTGACGAGTTGGTTGAGTTTCTGGGCGAAAAACTGGGGCAACTGGGGTTTTAGATGTTCCCGGAAGTGACGGAAATTCTCCAGCTGAAAATTTGAAACCTGGAGGTGAGGATTTTTGGTATTTCCGCCATTTCTTGATTTTGCCAAAGGTTTTGAGGAGAGTTTTGAACAACAGGAACGTTCTGGAGAAAGCCTGTTGCTTCAAGTGCCGTTTTGTAACCGCACGCTCCTTTTCGTTCCTGTTTCAATTATGGTATACTCTTCCCCATCCTCAGAGTCATCGCATTGATCATTATCCGGCAGGGATGCGAAGATATTGTACTGGTTATAGAGTGGGCCGATGAACAACAGTCGGAGCGATCTTTTTCAGCATATCTGCATAAGATCGCCTAGACCGTTGTTTCAGGGAGTTTATGGTTATGTTTCTCCCGCTCTAGGTACTTCGGGCATGCACTGAGCTCGTGAGGAGCTTGGCCACAAGAGGTACATCTTGGCTCCATATTGCAGGAACCATCGGCATGTTGTTCGCCACACTTACCGCAGCGTGGTTTGTTGCCTGCAGTAAGGTGGCAGTGTGGCCCAACTGCCGGCACTTTTCACAGTGCATAACCGTCGGTACGTAGAGACGGACGGGGTAATCGAAGACGCCCAATCACAAGGACGCTTGGTAAGGCTGATCCGGAGAAGGTCACACGAAACGAATTTGACGGCTGTTTTGAGCCATCGGGGAACACTTTGTTCATTTGATTTGCATCAAGAACAGGGGCTAGCGGAACGGCACGATTTTTAAACCCACCAGCTCCTGACATGATGTCTGCGCGAGTCAAGTTATGCTCCGTGACCACTCCATAACATTCGACCTCTCGACTGGGAATGTAGACTCTGTACTCCATCAAAAAGAGCTCAAAGGCAGCAATTTTATTCGCCTGGTCGCGGTCACCGACTGTGACACGCAACTTATCACGGCTGGGTGAATCTATCTCGAGGATACCTCGAAACGATTTTGCCAGATCCCTTTCAATTTGAAGTTTGTTCAATGGTTTACCATTCGCTTTGGGCCGAAAGAAAACCAGAAAGGGACCCTTAGATCCGGGTGGGTAAGCTTTATGGCGGGGGGGCGCCGGGTTTGAGGAGGAACCAGAGAGGGGAAACGCATGGGATTGGCTTAAACTGCCGGGCAGACCAGAATTAGTAACCATTTGCTTTTGAGACGAATGCGGTAAATCAATGAAGAGAGGGATTAACCGTAACATCTCCTGACAATGCAGTACCTGAGTGTACTGGAGGCACAGATGAGGGAGATAAAGGAGGAGAAGGAGTATCATCATCAATGGTCTCCATAGCCTCACTATGTTGGGTTTTTAGAATTTGAGCTATCTGACCCAAAACTAACTCATCGTCAGAAGAGACTAAATATTCCGGCGAGCCCCCGCCAGTATCATTTGGTTCCATTGCGGAGCAATTTTTGCTCTACCGCAAAGGAAGGTCAACACTCTAATGAGCAACTCTAACTCTAACTTCACTTAATTTAATCACACTGTTTTCAAAGGAATTAAATAAAAACCAACTTACGTGCTATAACTAGTATGGCGAGAAATTACTAATAGTGTAAAATAAAAAAAAATAAAATAAACAAAAAAATATTGGCGAAAAAAAAAAAAAATATATATAACGAAAAAAAAAAAAATTAACAAGAAAAAAATTAACGAAGAGAAAAAAAAAATAACGAAAAAAGTATTTACAAAAAAAAATGTAATAATAAAAAAAGAGAAAAAAATATATATATATATTTATTTACAAAAAAAAAAAAAAAAATAAAGCGGAAAAAAAACTAATTAATTGAGCAATAAAACACTCCGAGACCACTGTGTCACACGGTGTGTGAATATTACTCCAACAAAATGTTTTGAAAAAATTATCAAAAAATATGCCAATTAATTGAGCGAAAGAGCACTTCGAGACCACTGTGAGAATATCACTCTAACAACGGGGACTAACAGCAACCAAGTAATGCGGATGGTATGGAACTGGAGAGGAACAATACCTACAATCTCCTTTCTGCTGCTTTAGCTGCGAGGACAGATGTACCGGCGTGGTGCGATCGTCTATTTCTGCAGCTTGTTTTGGTGCGATGAAACGATGACGCCGATCGCCTTTGTTCTGCCACGTGGTGCGAATTAGATGGTGCCTCTTGTGGTATTATTGCCACCGATTAATGCTGGTGGTGATGTGGTTAAAGATGTTCAGTCTACCAAACTGGGCTCGGCCAATGGTAGCTGCTCCTTGTGCGGGTGCACTATCGGCAATATGCTTTCCAATCGTAGCCAGGAAAAAAAACCATATACTTGGAAAAAACACTGGTGAACTTCGGTTTCGGTATGTCACAAAAGCGCGATAGTCGACTGACTCGGGCGAGCACTCAACAAGGAATGCAGGCAGATGTTGACGTCATGATCACGATATTTCAGTGTTCCAACTCATTTGTACTCCAGGGAGATCCCAAGTAACCACAAGCATTAAGGTATTACCGTATTTTTAACTTTATTTCAACGAGTGCGCTGCATTCATTGCTTTTATTCTGCAATATACATGCAGTAATGCTTTAATTTCATTGTATGAATGCAATGTAGCATTGTTTTATTGTAGCAATGAAATGTTCATTAATGGGTGATATACGGTCACCATTAAATGCTTCATTGCATCATCTTACTCAATGCTTCATCGCAACAAAAATGGCAAGACTTCATTTGCTCTATTTATCGTCAATCCTTCCCTCACTCAGGCAAATAGACTATAGAAATACTTAAAACATCCCATATGAAAATTCGCCACAAGAAATCTTGTTGAAATTCGTAGATTTGTCTTACGTGAAACCAGAATTTGAAAACAAAAAATAAGGAACAACCTGGAATTGAACCAAAAACCTTACGATTGATAGGCCCGTGCGTACACCACACGGCTATCGACGATTCAATATGCCGAGATGCTAAAACGATACATAAAACGTGAAGATTTTTGCCCCACACAATGAAAACAAAACAAAATCTCAACAGCAAAAAAGCGACAACCGTGGTAAACTTAGAAGTGCAACAGTTGTGTCCACTTACTTATTGCGCACTTCACCCCAAATTGGACTATCACAAAAACACCATCATGATTCGACGTAACCCTGAGCTGCTTCCACACTTTGAAGAAGCTTACACACTTGAGACGGTCCAACTTGGAGTGAAATCGACAGTATTTATCACTGGCAACGAAAGGGCGCTGCTTGAAATTGCACAATTTTCCCGGCCAAGACATGCAGCATTCATGGTCCGGAGGATAGGCGCGGCGAGTTATCGAAAACATCACACAATTAATTAGGTTCAAATCCCACCAAAGGAAGTAAACAAAATACACATATGAATCATACCAAAAAAAAAAACAAACACTGACCTGACATCTAACGAACAAAAAAAAATGTGTTTCTATTTTGATGCTTTTTTTCATGCATTAAATACACTTTGGCTAAAGCTTTTATACGATACAGGCTGTAACTACACTTTAGCAATTGCCAACATAGAGCTAGGAAATGTAGCCGTATTTACACTTTAATAGCGCCCTTTTCCACTTTAATACTGCATTAATGAGACATGTAATGCAGTATGACTTTATATGCCATATTTTATAGAAGCATATAAAGTGATATTGATGCACTATATACAGCTGTACGGTTACTTGGGATGTTTCTATAATATGAAAACACTGATAAATAATTTAATTAAAAAAAAAAACAAAAATATTCTATAAATTTTTACGATGCACAGTTGCTGGATTGAGAAGTTGTCAAAATGCGTTGCATTGTTATTCAATCCTCAAGTAGACTAGTTTGATGTTTCAGAGATGCTGTATTTAGAAAGAATAAACACATTTTTAATGAAAAAGAGAACTACCGGCACCGTAAAATGTCAAAAAAGTGGACTTGCAATTTCATTTACTGTCGTTCTTGCTTGACCCAATCTCACCCCCATTTTTTGATGTATTAGGACACCGTACCGAAAAAAATATTTTTTTTTGTTGAAAAATCAAATAGATTCCGGAAAATACGTGTGAAATGTAATGAAAAGACTTTAAACCTTCTACTAATATAACGGTGAAGGTTAAAGTACATGCGTGATACTTTGCACAGGAGAAATTTAATGTTGTAAATTTTATCTAACTGCAACATACAAGTTTATTGATATAGTAAACAAAAACTACTATTTCTAAAAGTGTATATTGTGATGAATTATGTGTAATAATATGCTCCCTAACATATGAATTATTAATTTTAGTAATATCACCGTTATTAGCTGAAATAATGCATAAATCATATTTTTCCGATTTGACCCAAATCTCACCCCCCAGACCCATTGTCACCCCCATCGACGGTAGCTCATAACACTCGGTATTGAACATAGCTCATAACATACCTGTAGTGAACCGAGTTTTTTTTGTGTTAAGGTGAAGATGAATCGAAGCCAAACTTCAGATTTTCAAAAGCACGGATCTGGAGAACCAAATATCCATTTAAGCTAAAAACTTAATCGATTGGTCACTAGCTGGTGGCGACCAATAGATTAGGTTTTTAGCCCAAACGGATGTTTGGTTCTCCAGATCCGTGCTCTTGAAAATTTGAACTTTGGCTTCGATTCATCTTCACCTTAACTAAAATGAGTTGCACCAAGATAATGTATGATTGAATGTTGAATGAATCAGCGTGGCCACCAAATTTATAGTTTTCCCGATAGTTTCCAAAATTTTCCCGGTTTTACATTTTGCTAATTGAAGGTATTTTAACTGAACTACCATGACCCCACAGTTATGGATCAAATAGTGTAGAGTCCAACCTATAAAATTCAATAAAACGACATGGAAAACGTAAAAATTGTAATTGAAAAAACACGAATTGAATCGTTTCAAATTGGAACATCGGTTAGTAAACTGTTTTGAGTGTAATATTTACATAGGATTACATAAAAATTAAAAATTGCATCGGTTTCTGAAAACCATATTATGGATTAATTTTCATATTATGGATCAAATTGTAACATATTACGGATCAGTGCGCAAAATCAAGAGATATTAAAACTCAATGCATCTGTATTGCATGATTTGGTGAAAGTTAACAATGTGTCACATATTACTGCAAAAAAATAGCATGAAACAAGGGTAAAATGTCATTTTTTGTGATATACTGCATTGTAGTAACTGAGGCATGAACTGTTTTCGCTCCACACCAAGTTTTCCACGCATTTTTGTCTGCTAAAAAAATGAAATTACCAACCTTGATGTTGTATTTGTTTTATCCTTAGTGCTATTGTCTGAAAATGTTGAATCCAATGCTTAAAATGGTAGAAATCTACATCCTTTGGAAGTGATCCATAACCGTGGTAAACAATAATTTCCTGGTCCATATTATGGATCACTAGTTGGAAGTGCTAATATTCGGTTTTTAGAATCAATAATCAAGAAAAACTGTTTTCTAAAGATGAAGTTCACACTAAATCGAAGCGAACGAGCATGTTTTATGCTATAACCTATTGAATTTTACCACTTGTGGGAGCTTATGAATGCTGACGGCACTTCTTATAGAAAACGACCATATAATGATAACTGTGTGGTACCAAACTAAACATTTGTCAAATACACCGTTATTAAGCGGTTGAATATTGTGCTTAACTTTATCATTGCTAGAAGACAAATAGTATAACATGGGAAAAATATGTTTTACGTCAACGTTTATGTTTTGAGCAAGTTATCCGATGTTTGAACGCCAAAGTGGTCCGTCACTGTGGGTGATCCGTAACTGTGTGGGCATGGTACTATTATTTTTTTTTTTTTTTCACAAAAAAGAAGGGTTCGCTAAGCAAACAAATTTGACCTCACTTTACCACTACTTTGTTTCTAATGCTCGAACCAACAATGTTGCAAATGGGCTATTTTCTTTGATATCAGTTTTTTTCCTCGCCTGTAACGCCTTTTAACAATTGCTACCATTATTAGGAACATTGTGGTGGTATGACCCATATTTTATTTGGTGCTCATCAAATATCCTTCCACAATTGAGATATGATAGACAAAGGTTGATGTGGCACACTATCCCAACTGGGCACCACAACTCATTTCATAAAGTATATTATCCTATTAGGATTACTTTGCCAAATTACCAAGGGCTCAAATAACCCTTTTCCAAATGTTGACATTCTTTGTTTAAGCAATGCTCAGCAGTTTTGTTTTCAGCTTGACAAAAAACTACATTCAGAGGATTGGATTTTACCTATTTTATTTTAATATGATACCTTCTTGGGCAGTGACCGATCATCAGGCTAGTTATTACCCTAAGATTTCCTTAATTAAGATTTAGTGTAGTCCGGGCATTATGAATCTTTTCGCTTGCTTGGTTATATCTCTAACATTCCAATTGAATTCTACTACACATAACCACAAAACGGTCAACAACAGTTTGTGGTATCAGTTTGAAAACATTGATTATTTTTTTTAAACTTCCAGTCGTCGCGCGGTTCGCCACCGTCAAAATCATCACGCTGCTGTTGTGAACGAAGAGCGAGCTATTTTCACCAGTGTTGTACAAAATACAACAGCGCGACGACTGAAGTGTTAATAGTATGATTTTTTTATCAGGGGTCTTGTTGCAAATTTCTCCTTCAAGCTTGAACTTGATTGGCGTCCCGTGGACGCTACTCCAATACCGCCAGATCAGCTGCGCTTAGAACTAACAGACATCCTCAGTGTACAAGTGCTGGTCAACTTCTATGTTCAAGCAACAATGGAGCTTGCCTCACCAAGTTGCTGATCAATGAGGGGAAAGGGGCTAATTGATAAACACTGAGGAAACGGAACGTATGAGGTACATAAGATTTTCTTATGGAATAACGACATAAGAAGTATTTTGTTTTCATTCTAGAATCTTATAAAATTCCACAACAGACTTATGAAAACAATACTCATTACATAGACAGATATAATTTCATAAGAAACTTTTTTTGGTTATCATACGCATTGATCATTGGCTTTCATAAGACAATCTAATGGAGTACGATTTTCTTAAACAATTTCATACGAAAATCTTATGAAATACGTGGATCGATAAATAATAACATTATATTCACGATAGAGATTCATAAGCGCGCGTATGTCAATGATTAGTAACACTTGTGAAAAACGGTCGACTTCCTATCGAAAAACACGTAAGAATTTCATACGAATTTCTTATGGAATAAAGACATAAGAAGCATCTAATGAGACTCATAAGAAAAACTTGTGAACTTCCATCGATCATTGCGTTCATAATATAAATGGGTACAATATCATAAGACACTCTTATGAAGGATCATACACTCAGGCAAAAATACTATGAATATCCATTATTTTCCCTTATGTTTATTTGCCACAAGAAATCGGTAAGTATTTCATTGATTCACCTTATGAATTGATCTGAATTATGCCAATGTGGTGTCTTGCTTATTTCATAAAACAGCATTATGAAAATTGAAATGATAATTTAAGAATTTCTTCTATTAACAGTATAAACTACATTAGTTTCTATGACACTAATTATTATTCCACAGTTCGTTTTTTATACCTCGTGGACAATACATTTCATTCTGAATATTTCCTATGTGTTCCTTCATTAATATTAGGTAACTGATTTCATAACGTGTAGAAATCGAATTTCCACCTATTTTATCGTGTTGCTACTCGATTTACAACAATATGAAGTAAAGTACTGATGCATATTGAGCTGCGACACAACGAAGGATAAAAATTAGATTTTTACACGTTTTTTACAGCAATTTCCTAATAGCAAAACAGATAATAAAAATATGCAATACATCAGAACCCCTCATTCTCCTTTTATTAAAACTAATTTTCCTTTTTCTAATTATTTTTACAATTTCCACCTTTGTGCATTACCGTACTTCTTTCCCCCGTAAACTAGACAACTTATTATCTTTGAAACATCAGAACAAAATTGATGGTGCTTCCGTACATAAATCCGCAATCAGCGTCCAAATACAATGCTTCAAATTGCAATTTTTCATAATGACAAACCTTATGAGTTTTTCACACTAGTCCACAGCTATGTGAATCATAAGGTGGCCTAAATTGAAATTGATACACGTTAATGAGGTCTATCATGCTTTGCAATTATGCTTTTCATCGAACTAATATGAAATCCATAATAGCCTTATGAAAGATGGTATCATTGAGGAAATGACTAATGACGGCAATGGAAATCATAAGGCGCGCAATGAAATTTGTAAATGTTCATTATATTTAACTATTTCTCAATTATGATTACCATTTTAACGATATGAAATCCATATTAGCCTTCTGAAAATAGGTTTTTATAGATTTTTCAATGCTTTAATAAGGGAAAATTTATGAAATTCGTTAATTAATTTGCCTGAGTGTAGATATCAATTATGGAAACTCTACACGACCATTAAGTATTTAGAGAATCGCTTGAGGGAAATGAAGATATTCATAAGATCTCTAATGATAACGACAAGAATTTCTTGTAAATATCGGACGTTTTGTATTTCATAAGAATCTTATGAAAGAGAGAAAACCAGTCAAGAAATCAATTCACAAGCGTTTCTCTTATGAAAATCGTAACGCAATTTCTGGCTCAGTGAAGAGTAACCGGATATATCCTACCTATACGTCAGATGAAGTGGGAGAGTATGGGTATTGAAGGTAAGCCAATTTCAAGGCAGAGAATTGGCTTGCTTTTGGTTAAGACAGCGTGCTATAATTATGAAAAAATGGAAGCGTAGGGAAACGGTTTCTTGTCCTCTGGTTCCAGCGATTGCTATGAACGAATAGTTTAAGTGTGATAGATTAAGAGTGCAAGTTAAAAGCCAGGGTTAGATACAACTACAAAGTACGAGGAAATTGACGGGCCTGGAATTGAAACTCATGACCTTCTGTTTATGAAGCAGAAGTGGTAGCCTTCTTAAAAGAACAGCCCTCAACAATCGATAAGAAGGAAACTTCAATTAATTAATTAGTAGTGTCTAGTCTGCAACAAGCTTCCACAGAAAAGGTGGGAGCATACGCAAACACTCAAATACCGAATCACAGCTTCATGCAATGTCGAAAAATCCTGACGGTTTTTTGAGGAATTGAGAAAGCTTAATTGGTAATCATTGTAAGTAAATTTAAGCGCAATTTTCAATATGACAAACGTCATCCGTCCGAAAACATCAAAACATGATTGAATTTTGAACCAATGTCCGCCTAAGTACTCAAATAACGGGTCTACCTCGATTGGCAGACCACCATACGGCAAAATGCCGTTTTGGCATACAGTCGTTTGACATAATAAATCTGGTATAACGCCATTTGGCATAAGGATCGTTTGGCAAAATTATTACTTAGCATAAAAGCCGTTTGGCATAATTGTGAAAAATATAGGATTAGATCAAATTCCTTCCAATAAGAAAAGGGATGCTCGCGATCGTGCATTCGGTTATCTTGTTATTGTTAAGACATACTTCTAATCTTATTTTTTTTTTAGGAAAATCAATATCTAAACAAATCTCTGTTAGAATTACATCCAAATGACTTTAGGGGCCATTATGTCCGGGATATTTTTAGCGCATTTCTACAAAGTAATAACGACGTATCTTATGGTCCCGGATATTTACTGTTCCACTGCAGTATCTGCCTTTTCAAATTAAGCCAAACAACTGTATGCCAAAACAAAATCGTGAAAATTTAATCGATTAATCACCACCAACGAGTAAATAATCTAGTTTTCAGTTTGAATAGTTTTTCTGGTTATCTCGATTTGCGCTCTTGAAAATTTGAGGTTTGGTTTTCGATTCATCTTTACATTTATCCTTAATGTTGAATTGAATTTTGCTGAATGTGACTGTGTTTTATTTCAAATGACATGGAAACCGTTCATGTAAAATGTTTTCTATGAGCCATAAAACATAACAGGCTCAAAATAAAGTAAAAATGTCATTGAATAAAATGACTAAACAGAAAATATGTTTTTCAGTTGGGTTAACCCTCTAATACCCAAATTTCTAGTTTCGATCTAAATACCGTCCTTAACCGAGTGGTTAGAGTCCGCGGCTACAAAAGCAAAACCATGCTGAAGGTTCGAATCCCGCTCGGTCCAGGATCTTTTCGTAATGGAAATTTCCTCGAGTTCCCTGGGCATAGAGTATCATCGTATTTGCCATTACGATATACGAATGTGGAAATGGAAACTTTGACAAAGAAAGCTCTCAGTTAATAACTGTGAAAGTGCTCATAAGAATACTACGCTGAGAAGCAGGCTCTGTCCCAGTGGGAACGTTAATGCCAAGAAGAAGAAGAAGACCCTTTTTTTGTTATCTAAAATCGCTCTAAATACGTTTTTGAGCCATGGTTTATTTTTTAATTCGCAAATTTGTGAATTTTGGTTTTTGATTTTTTATAATTTTTATTTTTTGAACATCCCTATCCTTTTTCAAATTTCTTGGAACCTCTTCTGCACTGATTTTTGGCAAAAAATAAAAATTTAAGTTTCACAGTACCGTAAAACGGGGTGAATAGAAACAAAGTGACCCTACAGGTAGGAAATGCGTCATATTATGTAAAGTTAAACATAAAAAACCTACTGAAATATATTTTTTCCAATTAGTTCAATACCGTGAAGGGCCCCATACTCTGCGCACTAAGGATTTTCAAATTTCAAACAGCTGTAATTAATTGAAAACAAAACACAATCCTCTGAAATTTTGGGAGCAAATACTTAATTGATTTTCATGTATAAGGAAAAAATTATAAAAGGCTTCACTAAAGTAACGATTTTTATTGTAAATTTTTTAATTTTTCTCAAAGGGTGTCCGTGTTCCTAACTCTGCGCACTCATTTTGCCAATGCTCCTTATTCTGCGCATTTCAGGTTCCTAACTCTGCGCACTCGATACATTATCTATAACAGTTGAAGTATTTCGCTAAAAAGCATTACTAGCATTCAAAACTCTGATTTAATCCTTAATTTTCTTGCTTTATACGGCTTTACGTCCCCAGTGGAGCGTGGAATGTCTCTAACAAGTTTATTGAGTGAAGTGAATTTTATCTTTAATTCAATCCATGATAATTACTGTTACTGAATGCCATTAAGTGCAACTCTCAAAATAATCGAAATCATCATATGGATTTCCAAAACATGTAATTAACTTAGTTTTCTAAAATCCAAAGCAACATACAAAAAGGGTACAAACTACGTCTTTTTTGCATTCTCCCTTGGCGTGTAAAGGAAAATTAGCTTTGACTGTTTATGTATTTTCACTAAGAAAATAATAAAAACCAAATTTTCTTTTATACGGTTCGGGTCCGGGTTTGAATAAAATTAATAAGAACCTGGTTCTGGTTTGTTATATGTGAAACCCGAACATTCCTACTAAATACGAAGAATAGTTTAAGCGAAAGGGTATATCCATGCTTAATGTATTGTTCATCACTCCAATCGAGAAGTATCGCCGCCCTGTATAAGCGTGACGTTATTAATGAACGATTCATATTTCAGATCAATAACAGTACTTTATTGGCGTTTCTATATAGCAAATACGATTAAACCTCGATGTTCCATTTACTCGATATTGACTCATGATACTATACAAAAAAATCAAATTATTCTATTGCATGGTTAGGGAGCATTCAAAAAATTACGTCCATCGTTCAGGAAGGAGGAGTCTACGAAAATGTGACAATGCATCTATTAGGTACTGGTTAAAATCGCGACAGGGGATTGAGGGGACGGAGTGTAGAAATCCTTAAAATATGTTGGACGTCATTTTTTAATCTTCCCTTACGATGATGATCCCCTTAAACAATTTACCAAAGCATTTCCATTCCATATCTCAGATGGTGTCGACAAGTCGATGGTTCCCTTCAATATCGACCTCTGGAGGGTTGATTGTATGTTGAAAATAACGTTTTATAACTGCTGCGCATAGTAAGGGACATAGTTGAAAAATGGTTCCTTACTATGCGCACTTAAGAAGAATAAGTAAATGAAGAGAAAATAAGGTGCACTTTACCAGTGACCATTGCTCGATAAATAACTAGTGCCTACATACTAAAAAATCTGAAATATATTCTCTTTAACTTGATTCAAATGACTTAAGTGATGAGGTACTCCCTTAGCATTTTTGCTAACGGGCAGTCAATTTGGACGTTTTTCAATATTATTAAAGCTATTTTATTTTTTATTAAAGTAATAAACGTAAATTTGTCAAGAAAATTCTTCGCGTACTTTTTATTACTATTGTATCAATATATGGATAACAAATTTTAAACAAAACATTTAAATGATTTACCAGATTTTGGTGGATTTTGGTAAAAGTGCGCAGAGTTAGGAGCTGCGCAAGAGTTAGGGGCCCTCACGGTAGTAACAGAGTATCGACAGACTATTTTCAAATCATACATTTTGATACATTTTGCTTAAACAAAATAAGAAGAAAATATTGAAATCTCAACCATTTTTGATAGCTTGAAACATCCGTCATTTTTGACAATTTGCAACATGATCAAAAAGTGATTTTTTTTTAATAATTTCATTTTTTTTTCTTCACTAGGTGAATTCATTATGATATTTCTTTAAGATGCACTCGAACAAGTGTTTATTTTTCCATTTAAATGAAAAATGTATTGATATTTACTGAACAGTGTTTCTATTCGCCCCGTTGCGGAGTGAATAGAAACATACAACATTTTCAAAAATATTTGTACGAAATAGTTTTTGTTTTTTATCGGTAATTGGGGTCTCAGCTAAGGAAGACGGGACCCATATTTGATAGTAATAAAAATGATTTTTATCTACACGGTTTCAGTTGTACACATTCAAACATGTTGGAGAGTGTTTCTATTCGCCCCATTTTACGATACTTTTAAAAATATCAAATTTTCATTTTTTTTTATTTTCCGTGTAATTAACGGAAAACAGGTTTGGGATTATTATTTTACCACCAGGTTCTTCTTCTACGATATGTTAATTGTAGAAAATTTTAAAATGTGCCATTTTTGTTTATTACACGGTAAACGAATCTCAGGCATTTGTAGGTTACAAAAGTATACAATTTTTCAAACATTTTTCAAAAATACAAAAAAGTCTCAGAACTCATAAAAATGTTTCCTTATATGCGTAATTTGAGCCAACTTTTAAGCCAAAAATAAAATCATTTTTATTTCCGAGATACGAAAAATTACACAAAATACCAAAGTGTACCCCCCAATGCACTATGGGACAGGGACGCAATCTGGCAGGACAAAATTAATAACTCGGTAACGAAGCGTTTCCAGTATTTGGTGTCTTCGGCAATGTTTTTTGTTACAACGAGGACCATCTACTGACATAAACGGATAGTTCGTAAATCGTCCGCATAGGTGGCGCCACAATCTAACTTTTTACTGTGACGTTGTAGAGACTTGGCATGTTCTTCAAAGTTGTTCATTTTGATAAAATAAACTGTTTTCGAGTTATTGGCAAAATTAGAGAAAATTAGTGAAAAAAACGATTTTTTTCACCGAATTTGACATTTTTTCTAAGAACCATGTCATATAATATTTTTTGCTGATAAATATACAACGAACGCAAGCTCTGGTGGAAAAAAAAAAATAATACGACGCATAAAACCTAAGAAATTATGAAAAAAACTTGAAAAATAGAGCAATTTTTAAACCTCAATATCTCCAAAAGCGCAAAAAATCGCAAGCTCAAATTTTCAGGCAACATAGAGCAATATTTGATGAAACGGATGTCAAAATTCCAGAGAGGTATATTTTGGTGTTTTTGAGATCTATCATTTTTTTTACAATGATTATATTTCTCCAATACAGTTAATTTCCATGAGAAATGTGAAGGGACGATCGACTTCAAGAAATAACGAGTCGTGGAACAAAATCTTTCAGAAAACTGTTTAAAAAAGCCATCATAGTAGCCATGAAATTCAGTTTAAGAGCAGTTCCTTGAGTTGATATCGAGTAATGTAGATTAAAACTGGGTACATAATTGTTTTTCTTCAATAATTCAAATGATATACAGTGAAACCTCCATGAGTCGATTTTTTTTCTTATTTTTATTTGTTAGGCACTCCGTGCACTTGGCCACTACTATGCCGAGTATCATATATACAGAATCTATTTATAGTTCTTATTGCTATTTCTCTCATACCGAGCAGGTAGAGGAGAGTGCTATCGTTGGTCCAATCCATATTCATATCGAAGCCCATTGGTGTGCGGTGGTTCATTTTGCCATGTTTATGTGTCGTGTGAGGCAACAGCCTACAAAGAGGGTCAGGTTGTCTCAGTCACCATCCGATACTGACGAAGGATGGATGTGTTCTTCCCCAATACACGGTCCTTCGTGTGGCGTCTTCTGGTGGCTGGACGGAGTTTTTATGTGGGGGGATTGGGAATCGAACCCATGACCTTCCGCTTGCGAAGCGAAAGCGTAACCTCGAGGCTACGGGACCCCCCCTAAGAGTCGATATTGAAGGGACCATCGACTCATGGAAATATCGAGTCATGGAACAGCAATTCTTTGGAAAGCTGCTTATAGGGACCATCATAGTAACCAATGAAAATTTTGTTTTTAGTATGGTTCCATGAGTCGATATCGAGTCATGGGAACATCGACTCATGGAGGTATCACTGTAGTATGCCATGAAAGACTTGATCATGTGTCAGTTAATTGTTGTCATCATGGTTCGAGATGAGCAATTTATTTTGTAAATGTGTTAATTTTAAACACGGAAAATCAAATTTTTAAAGCATATTCATGTCGATATCTCTAAATACTAAAATTTCAGAGCGCACGATCTCTTGTTCGGAGCTTGTATATTTGTTTTAAAGCGGAAAGAGCGTTTGATTCTTGGATGTTTCGAAACAGAGGATACAGATCAAAGGTATCAATTTGGAGATTCCTTCGATTTTGAGAACTGTTAGGTTGTGTTTAATCACCGGATTTTGGAATTTTGAGCTTCCGGAAAACTGTGACAACGAATTCGAGATGAAATCCAAAACCAGCTTGTACAGTGAGCAGATATAATAATTTCATGAAATAATAAAATATATTTTTCCGATAATTTAAACATACACTTAAATATTTGCCATGACAAATATTAATCGCGTAATGGAAAGGAAACCGTAAAAAATTAAAAAATCTCAAAAACACCAAAAATATACCTCTTGGAATTTCGACATCCGTTTCATCAAGTATTGCTCTATGTTGCCTGAAAATTTGAGCTTGCGATTTTTTGCGCTTTTGGAGATATTGAGGTTTAAAAATTGCTCTATTTTTCAAGTTTTTCATAATTTCTTAGGTTTTATGCGTCGTATTATTATTTTTTTTTCCACCAGAGCTTGCGTTCGTTGTATATTTATCAGCAAAAATATTATATGACATGGTTTCTTAGAAAAAATGTCAAATTCGGTGAAAAAAATCGTTTTTTTCACTAATTTTCTCTAATTTCGCCAATAACTCGAAAAACAGTAGGCTGTGGAATTTGACGTCTTCGAGAGAGTAGTTTATTTTATCAAAATGAACAACTTTGCAGAACATGCCAAGTCTCTAGAACGGTCACAGTAAAAAGTTAGATTGTGGCGCCACCTATGCGGACGATTTACGAACTATCCGGTTTATGTCAGTAGATGGTCTCGTTGTTACAAAAAACTTTGCCGAAGACACCAAAATACCGGAAACGCTTCGTTACCGAGTTATTAATTTTGTCCTGCCAGATTGCGTCCCTGGCCCATAGTGCAATGAAAAAGGCCCATGCCTTGTTGAAAATCGAAATTGTGCCAAGCATTTAAACTCATAATTTTTCCACATTTTTGTGAGTTTTCAGGATAAAATCGATTTTTAACGTGTAGTACAGTGAAACCTCCATGATTCGATATTGAAGGGACCATCGACTCATGGAAATATCGAGTCATGGAACAGATATCCTTTGGAAAGCTATTTCAAGGAACCATCGTAGTAATCATGAAATTTTGTTTCTAGTATGGTTCTATGAGTCAATATCGAGTCAAGGAACATCAACTCATGGAGGTTTCACTGTAATGGTAAATCGTCACTCAACGGGCAAGAAATCACATTGAATGAGTTGAATACTGGAAATCAATCAAATCAAAATCAATTCTTGAAAATGTGGTGAACAATATTCTAATCGAATTTTCTCAGAGTCAACGATCTGAGGATTGGCCTTTTGAATTGTTACGCGAGATTTCTTCACAGATCTAACTTGAAGTAATATGCGACATGTAGTTTAGAAATTTAAGATCGATCGGTTTGCAAGAAGTAGAGATACAGGTCTCCCAACATGAAAATTTTTCTTCTAACACGAAGAAAGGTTCAAAATCCAACCGGGACCCCCACGGATCCTCTGCCCCGTGAAAGATTTGATGAAACACGCATCTCTCATGGGCTCGTTTTATAATTTGATGCAAATTATAACTCTTATTTGTTTCCTTGCGTCTCAAACTTGAAGTAAAAGTTCGATAATCAATTAATAATTAAAATTCAATTAACCCTCTAATACCCAATTTTTTATTTTCGATCTAAATATTCATTTTTAGTTGATCTAAAATCGTTCTAAACAAGTTTTGGGCAATGATTTTTTTTATTCGCAAATCTATGAATTTTGGTTTTTGATTTTTAAAATTTTTATTTTTGAACATCCCTATTCTTATTCATTTTTTCTTTGAAGCCTCTTCTAGTTATTGATTTTTGGCAATAATAAAAATTCAAGTTTTTAAGATAACTTTTAAAAATAATAAATTTTCAATATTTTTCTGAAAATATTTTTATTTTCCGTGTATTTTAAAGGAAAAACAGGTTTGAAATTATTTTAATACCACCAAGCTTTCTTCTGTTGTAGGTTAATAGTAGAAAAATATAAAAAGCACGATTTTTTTATATTACACGTTAAATAAACCCCAGGCATTTGTAGGTTATATAAGAATACAATAAGAATAAGAAAAAATACACAAAATTCCAAAGTGTTCCCCGTCTAAAGGCGGGGTTGGTATTAGAGGGTTAAGGAAATCAATAAAAGATAACTCGACTTACTATGATTCTAGTAAAATATAGAAATATAAATGCTCGTTTTTTTTTTTGGTTTCGTGTTCACCCTTAAAATAGTTGACATTAGGAGAGCTAAACAAATATCTGCAAATTATTTTATGAGCTACAGAGGAATGCCCCTAACAAACAATTTAACTATGAATAGGACAAAATAATCAGTACTTGCTGCAACCAGATGGGTGAAAATTGATTTCACTACAAATGTGTAGTCATCATCTGTTTCAAAAAGCTGTTTTAATTGTTCTATCCAAATTTCAATTCTCATTGCAGTATATTTTCAACTGTGTCGAATTGAAATAGTCCACATTGATCACCAGGTATTTATTACTGATAACAATATCCATATCATTTCACAGCTTGTGCAACCTACACCTGTTCTGTACCTTTCCCCGATCAAACAACATCAGCTGACCCAGCCTATCTCTTTTCCTATCTTCCCCCCGCAAGGAGTTCCTTTTAACCTCGTTACGAGGACAGAAATAGTACCGAAGAGAAAGGACGTCAACTAGCATGCAGCATTCGTTTCTAACGGCGGCAGTTCGGTTATTCCGCCACAAAACTCACGTGAAACGCAGCGTTGATATCGAAAGTGATCGGACACGGCCGCATCTAGCGGGAAATCCGGAGCAAAACAAAACCGTCAATGACGGTTCTGACGAAAAACAAAATCCTCTTGCTCTCTTTCTCCACACACACCCCACCGTGTTGGTGTGTTGTTAGCCGGTTGACCGACTCTGGGTTGCATTTTCATTTCATGTGACGGCAGCGAAGGTGATGATATGGACCAAGGCGCGTTTCCGAAAGCGACGACGGCAAGTGATGATGCTCTGCCATCAACGAGAATCGAGCAGTTTCGTATAGGTACGAGGACCATCGTCATCTCTATATCCCGTCGTCCGTCACCGTCCGGTACCCAGTACACAATGTTGGGAAGCACGAGACTCTGGGTCGGGTGGACCACTATCGCCAATCGGTGGGTGGGTGTTTGGAGAGAACGACGAGCAAAATTTAGAGTGTGAGCGATAGACTCAGTAAGAGAGAGCACCGAGGGATCAGAGGCAAGCCTCTAGGATTCGTAATAAGTGCACAAATATTTGCCCGTTAAAGTTACGCTCTCTGTTTACTGGTAGATACGTATAGTAGCCTCGTAGCTGGGTTAGCTGAAGCAGCAGATAATGAAAGTAAGCGTGCACGCAAATCAGCTATTATCGTTTAGGTCACTGCACACAGAAGATTGGAAAACGGAAGGTCGATGACCTTTACTTGGTGGCGTTAGATGTTGTAAACGACGATCGAAGATAGGGCTTGATAGAAAATTAGTACACTTACCATTCCTTCCGGTGTCGTGAACGTACTGAATTCCGGTGGCGATCCGTACTTGGTAGGACTGCCGGAATTGGATCGTACTCCACCGCGGCCACCACGACTTCCTCGACCCGCGTCTCGGCCCCGTCCGCGGCCAAGACCGCGAACCAGAACCACGACCTCCTCTACTGCCACGGCCGCCCCTACTGCCTGGACCCCCTCTGCTACCAGGTCCACCTCTGCTACCAGGGACCACCTCGACTTCCACGTCCGCCTCGGCTTCCGGGGGCCACCTCTGCTACCGGGACCTCCCCGACTGCCACGACCTCCTCTACTACCACGGCCTCGGCGGATCGGAGGCCGCCGAACCCACGCCAGCAAATGCGGACCGTAAAGATAACGGGGTTACCGTGTCGTTGTCATCTATGAACGATGGAAGACAGTGTTCCGGCGTTTAAGGTCATACAAAACATGAGCTGTAGGAACTAGCGCTACTTACCATCATGTCGTCAGCAGCACTGCCTGGGCGCTTTGCGTTACTGCAGCGAATCGACCTCGTCCACAGTCCTCGACCACGGCCTCTGCCACGGGGCCTAAACGGTACACGAAAATATTGGTGTGTGATAAAGTTTCAGTTTCAAAGCAAAGGTCATCAATTTTGAGCAACAGATTTGGCATACGAAAATTTGGGGAACATTCGAAACTTTGCTGTGTTAAAGGATAAGTAGAACTTTCTGTCCGTCCATCTCTAGCTTTGGGTGAGTTGATTAAATTGTTTGTAACACAGGCTTATTTATAACCCTGAATTATTTGAATTTGGGTTTAAGAATATTGTAACATTTGAGTATTTCCCTGGCCAAGATCACAGGGGTTGACGGTGCCAAAGTAGAAGGTGGCACCATAATAATATCCGGCTGTGAAACATATCACCTTCCCAATCTTTGGCACAACCCCTAACGGTTCATGATTTATCATGAAACGGCTGCATTCAGGCGGAGGATTTTGTTAATAGTTTCGGCATATTATCAGGTCCTCTTCGAAACAGAGGGACCGCCAGGGCTCAGTAGTTACTTAAAACTAGGGCTGGTTGTTTGATGTTTCAGTCCGTTTACACGAACTGTAGTATCCTTTGTACTAATCAGTAATGGTGGTTAAGTTTCAAAGCTAACGTGTTGATCAATCGTTTTATAATTCCAACATAAGAATGGGTGTTTGGTGAAACTGTAAGTTATACTCGTCGTTATAAAATAAGCGATTTGTGTAAGTGCTAATAATGATATTTTGAAAGAAATGTATGGGCAGTGTTGTGAAAAACTCAATTTTTTTATAACTCACGCTTGAGATTTATTCATACGTGAGTTGGTCAATCACGTAACTCAGCAGTCAAAAAATCATGGATGAGTTTGCTCATCTTTTTGACTCATTGTCCTCGTATTTCCACAGTTTACTCACATAGGTACGGTAATTAATTTCTTGTTGGTCTGGTAAAATTATAGTTAACGTAAACAAAAACATTAGGGCTTCACGAGTTTGTTGCGACCTTAAATCATTTATTACGTTTTGAGTTGATTGAGTGATTTTGCATCAAAATCTCAAGCGTGAGTTTACGAAGCAGATCTCTAATGAGTTTGTTCTCAATGGAGAGCGTACTGATTGAGATTTGAGTGTGAGTATATCACACTGATGTATGTGATGAAAATGGTATTAGAAGTGATTGTGACAGTTTTGTTTAAAACACGTACATAATAATGATAATATGAACCCTACTAGTTATTGATGGTTATAATACATTCTGCAATCATTTCTCTGAATTCGTGATAAAATTGACAGCAAGTGCAGTAGAATTATCGAAGTGATTTTATTTTTTCTGTAACTTTCTTAATCGTTCGATTATCTTTCAATAATTTATTAATGATATCAGATAGGAAATGGTAATAAAAATCAATTATGAAAATATTGTGATAAAATTGTAGTTGTGATAATGAAGTGATAAAATGGAAAGTATACATATATGATGTGTATTACGGACGTTAATGAGTGATAATCGGTGGTGATCAGTGATAGTGTCAAAAACAAAAGTGTGGTAATTATGTGACAGTGACTGATGAAATGAGATGGGGAATGAGGAGCTTTTAATAAAACTATTTCGTTTTTCACTTCAACCAATTTAGTAGCATTTCAAGTCTTATCATAGTTTTATAGTAGGCTGGAATACTAGACTTCAAAACTACGGCAAGAGCTGATTGCTGCTAGGGTACACAGTGACCATTTGAGCAACATTGCTTAGGAACGTCTGTGTGATGAACGTAACAGAGGCTTATAAAGGCAAATCAAGCATGATTTTTCAAATCGGCGTATCTAACACTCGGATGGTTTCGAGAAAAATGCGATGCAAAATATTGTAAAGCATTTTAAATCCTGTTTAAAATGTTTTGCATTTTTTCTATTGCGATGTCTACTATAAGTTGAAAAAAAGAACACTGTTTCTAACCACTATTAAACAAATCCGATTTGTTTTGAATTTAATTGAAAAACAGGTAAAATTAGAGAATAAACCCTTTTGCTTTGTGCTGCTCACATACACCATGGATGATTCGTCGATACCATACCTTGATTGATACATACACCTTGCTTGATGCGTCGGTTTGACAGTTCGTTTTGCACATCCGTCACGTCATATACACCAGTATTGTTTTGAAGTTGCACATACACCGGTTTGCAAATTCCCATAAAACTTATTAAACTTACACGGAGACGGAATTCAACTCAATTTTGGGTTGTTTCAACGCAATTCTGTAGTTGAGCCCAATAACTCAATTTTGGCTAAATTTCCAAGGTCCCCACTAGGTAGTTTGGCTTTAATTCCATTAGAAAAATATACTCAATTTTGGGTTGATTTAACGCAAAATTGAGTTCTTTCGACCCAAACATAAGAAAAGTTGCATTTACCCAAATTTGGCTTATTGGGCCAAACTACCCCCATTGGGTAGATGCAGCTCTCTCTATTTTTGACAACATTCGTGTGGGAGAAAAGAAAACCGAGAGATTTTGGGTTGAAACTATAATCGATATACTTAATTTTGGGTAAAGTAAACTCAAAAATTAGGTAAAAATATTTCTCCGTGTAGTCAATTCGTCAGTTTCAACTTTCAACGACAACGAATATTAGTTTCCGAATGTTTCCAATTTCAACTCGACTAAGAGGAGCACCGGACGGAGCCGTAAATAACAAAATCAGGAGGAGAACAGTTCTTGTGCGAAATTTGGTGAGAAATATTGTCTTAAACCGAATACTGATGATGTTCCACATCAGTTTGCCGACCCGTCAGCTCGCTCAACTGTGGAAATTCAATTCTCTCGATTTCCAACATGTTTAGTGATTTGGAAACAGTATGACGTATCTGGTGTTCGAAATTTTATGTTTTGATTCTACATATAGGTCGCTTTACTATGAGCATATGTACGGTGTATG
This sequence comes from Aedes aegypti, assembly GCF_002204515.2. Lineage (NCBI taxonomy): Eukaryota > Metazoa > Arthropoda > Insecta > Diptera > Culicidae > Aedes > Aedes aegypti. The sequence goes on from NW_018734558.1 coordinate 25,965, forward strand.
TGCTAGCATGAAAAATGTTGACAGTTGAGTCGCTTTGCAAACGAAGGGTGTATGTAGCCAAATTAAAAACACTGAGTAAAGTGCACATAGGGCATAATTTTAATTTATTTCTAAAAATCAAAAAATGGATGTAGGAATACTTTTATAGACGCATTAGGTAGATTATGCGTTTGTCAAGCCCATGCAAAGCAAATCTCGATTTGTTTATTTTTGCAGATACGTCGGATTGAAAAGTTTGGCTTGAAATGTAGGAAAGAAGCTTAGGGTAGATTAAAAATCCCAGTACTACCCCTATCGCTACCGAAAAAAAAGAATATTGTAACATTTGAATTTTTGTTTGTTACAAAAATACTATGATTCTCATTATCACAATCGTATCCATACTTTCTTGGACAACAGAAGCTTTTTTTTCTCTAGTGTACCAATGAATCTGTAGATTTGTTTTCTAAACTCCGAGTGTTCTGGAAGGTGTCAAATACAAAAAAAACTTAAACCATATAGGTAATGACCAGTACTGTGAGTTGATACTTTCATAATATAGGGTACAAAACTACTTGGGCACTTCCATGATTAACTTTGGTATGAGGGGTTTTCACTGCCGAGTTTTATGAAACTATGTAACATACAGTGCCGTGAATCGCAAGTCAGTCCCATCTGCATTTTCGTCAAAATTGAGTTGAGTTCAGTTTTCAACATATTTTCCAATGCTCTTCCAGCTGCACTAATAAAATAATATGATTTGTTCGGAAAAAATAGGAAAAAAACAGCAAGTCAAATTGTCCCATAATGAAAAGTAATCGCATATCAGTCCCACTACAGACTTTCGCACCATGGAACACAAAAATTCAACTTGTTTTGATTGTCTTTATATTTTTCTCGGTAAGATATCATAGTGATAAGCAAGTTGTGGAAGTTTCATTAAGATTGGAACATGTTCCAATACTTTGGAATTTTTTGAATATTCATATGGAAAACGAGTTTGAAAACTTCACAGCCCATTTTCTCAATGCCTACTTTTTACAGATGGGACTGACTTGCGATTCACGGCAGTACAGTACTTCAATACGACGCATATTGTGGCCAAATATAAGCTCAGTAGCTTTCAGAACACCACACTGCCAAAGTGAATCACAAGAAAAAGATCCGGCTCCCTAATTCGCTGTAAATGCGAGATTAGGCTATATGTTTAGAATATTTTTAAGCCTACACAACCAATCTTTCTTTTTTTAAATTGGGACATTGCAACACCCTTTTTGATCACAAACAAAAAAAAAAAACAGAAATTGAAAAAAAAGACCAAACATTTTTTTTAATTCGAACAATACACTTATTTTTTAAAATTAGGATTACTAAGAGAATCCGACCAGACATTTTTCAAAGAATTTCCAAGAAGTGCTATATTATGCCAGGTATTACTTAAAATATTGGTTCATGATTATTTTCCATGAATTTCAGCATAAATTAATATAGACGGTTGCTCCAGGGATCCTCTAAAACACTTCGTGGATTGCTATAGTAATTCCTTTTATAATTTTGGTCAGGCCTTCTTTAAGTTTTAACTTGTAATTTATGCATGGTTGTCTCCTGTAATTACTCCAAACATTCTTCCTAGGCAAGCATTGCAGAATTCGCTCTCAATTGTTCTTGTGCTTCAACGTTCAAAGCAAGCAAAGAAAAACATCATATCTGTTTCGGCCCATGACCGGCAATGTTTCGCAAGTTGTAACAAACAGGCTTGAAAAAATAAAGGCACCAAACCAGGCCCCAAAGAGAGAAAGCTATAATAAAATCAATTTCTCTCGCTTAGTTACCGTTGGGAGTTGACGTTTTATTTGATAAACAATCCTTGAATATACGATAGCCATAGTGACCCAAGGATTGGAGCTTGTTTAGATGGGTTTTATTTTATCCTATGTTATCTTCCCGATCTAATCAGAGCTGTATCAGAAGATGATAAACAGACTCTCATGATGTGCTACGGATCATGATTATTACAGAGAGCGAAAAGTGAGAGATACTCTTAATTTTCTCAGCATTCAAATTCTGCTCCTAGTATTTTTCAAGAAATGTGCCAAGAAAGCCAATGGAGTTTCTTAGGATTTCCACCTATATTTATGTTTAGCACGCCTAAAAGAAGTCACACAGAATTGAGTAAAATTTGCACAAAATCAAGCTCTCCTGGACCACATCATGTGTATAATAAAAAAAACTGCTCCTGAGTTGATTTTTTCTTCTTTTAGGAAAGCTTATGACACATACAGAAGCTTTATAATCCGCAGCATTTCTGTGTGTTGTGAACTTTGAGTAACTGATGCAAAAAACACAAAAAAAAACGATTTTTCAGGATGTGTTAACAATATAAAAATGATGTGCCAGTATCTTTTTATGTCATTCGATGCTACCTTGATTTAAAATAAGTTTGAATCGCAATTAAAAGCAAATAAGGCATTTTTTTGCGATTCGTCTAAGCGACTAAGCAGAAGCCATTTTTCTAATTTTATTAGCATCCCTGCTGAGACTGCAGAACAAAAACAAACGCGATTTTTTTATATGAAATGTTTTATAATTTATGCAATATTGCATGCAACTACTTGATATAGGTATGATTTAAGGTATTTCTATGAAAACTTCTCAAATATCAGCATTACCATTGAGTTTTGTCACGAAAAGTGTTGCACGAAATAAAGTTGCGTCTTTTTTACGATGCCCTAATTCCGCTCACTGTTCTTCGCAGAACAACACACAAGTAATATGCAATATTTGCCCCCAAAACAAAATAAAAATGATTACTTCTCTGAAAAGTATTTTCATGCATATCAGAGAATTACGATTCAATACGTATCACGTCCAAGCAGGAAAATCTGTAAAGCCCACTTGGAAGGATAACGTTGTGAACTATTGTCAATGTACATTTGATTGCGACTCTAATTTATATTACACAATCGGTATAAAGGCAACAACCAAAAGGGGGTTTCTATAAATTACGTCACGCTCTCACGTTTCGGTGGTGCCGTGTTCTTTATGTGACCTTGGAAACCAGTGAATTTGGCACCACGCAAACGTCAAATTAGTGAACTCGTGCATCGATCCATACCTTTAATCAGTGAATCAAATTGTCATTGAAACAGACACAAAACAAAGCAAGAGCGCTCACAATCGATTTTAGGCAAAAAAGTGAAAAATGTTGAATTTCACCGGAAAATAAAGAAAAAAATCTATGAGTTTATGTTCAAAAGTTGTGGCGGCAACTCTTGGGTAAACATATTTTAACATCGTTTAGCAAAGAATACAAATTGAAACGTTCTAGGAATGATTTAATGAGTGAGTTATTTTACCCCATCAGTGCGTCTTGGACTATGCGTTAGCGTTAGCGTTAGCGTAGTTCCCATCAGTGCGTATTGGACTATGTTCCCCTAATTCATTTCCATCAGTTTATCCCCGATATCCATTATCAAGCTTCAATTTCAGATGGACATTGAAAACTCCCATTACATAACGCACAAGGAGTGCAAAGCAGAATCCTTCCGCGTGACTGGTGGTCATGGATGTCACTTTGTTTTTGATAATAAATTGCTAATGAACTCTTTTACAATAAGCTCAAACCAATTTTTGAGATAAAAATATGAAAAAAAAAAGTTTAATATGTTGTGTTTGTTTTGTGATTGAAAAATAAAAATGCAAAAAAACTAAAACCGTAGAGCTAAAAAACAGCAATTAAATTGTTTATTTTGAAAAATAAATTCGTTTGTGACAAACTCATGGTTTGGTACT
>NW_018734559.1:0-40451 GCF_002204515.2 Aedes aegypti
CACCCACCAACCACACACAGAGATCTTCCTTAGCCGAGTGGTTAGAGTCCGCGGTTACAAAGCAAAGCCATGCTGAAGGTGTCTGGGTTCGATTCCCGGTCGGTCCAGGATCTTTTCGTAATGGAAATTTCCTTGACTTCCCTGGGCATAGAGTATCATCGTACTTGCCACACGATATACGAATGCAAAAATGGCATCTTTGGCAAAGAAAGCTCTCAGTTAATAACTGTGGAAGTGCTTTTTGAACACTAAGCAGAGAAGCAGGCTCTGTCCCAGTGGGGACGTTAATGCCAAGAATAAAAAGAAGAAAATCGCGTTTTTAAAGCACAGTTCGAACCTGTTATATGAGCCGAATAAATATTCTGACCTTCAAATCGAGATGAATTTATGACATGAGAGATAAAAGATCTGCAGATAATATCTAAATTTTATTCCTGAAACTTCTGAGCCATAGAAAATTTGATATTTGCAGATATAATTAAAAGCTAGCTAGTATTGGTTAGATTTTTTAAAAGCTAAATATGGTATGCTAATGGTATTCCAGGAGTAATGTTTAGAAATCATTTTGAGATCTTTTATCTCTTATCACAACAAGCTTCTCATTTGCGTAATAAAAAAAAAACTAGAAACTGTCAGCAATTCCATATCATCGCATAAGTTTCACTTAGCTGAATAGTTACAAAACTGCGAGTCAGAAACAGAATGTTGTAACTTCCAATACCTGTGACATGAACTTCATTAAATAGAGCTCCACCAAAAAAAAAACTCCACTCTGCGATAACCCAATGTAATAACAAATTCCGACCTCCCCATCAACTTTGTGGGTCCAATTTAAAATGTGACAAAGTGACGCGTCGTATCGAAATTAAAATCTCCCCCCACAGCATCGCCCACCCGTCTCACTAATTGTCACCATTGTTTCCGCAGCCAAATGCACCGATTGACAATTTCCTAGTCGATAAAATTAAATTGAATGATAAACGAATCGAGACCACTCCACAATTTGCCTTCCGACTGGAATGGGTGAGCGGTTGGGAAGGTTTGGGTTTGGTTGGGGTTTGAAATCGTTGAAATATAAAACAAACATTAACGAATTCAGATTGGGTGGCTGCCACTGTTTTGCGGTCAGTCGATTTCGTGGCTTCCATTAGAGTACCTATAACTAGGGGTGGCGTTGGGTTCAATCAATGAGGTAAATCACGCGACAATCACAGAAATAAATATTTACATCATTTCATCACTACTGATAACGAGGTGCGTGCGGTGAGTTGAACTGCATGGGGTTGATTCGGCTCGGTGCATAATTATAATTGTAGTATGTTGAGATATGGAGCATTCATGACATTTAACGTCATTTCCATTACCTTTCTCATAACTCGTTGTCTACAGCCTAGCATTACATACATCATTTCCGATTGTATTGTAGAGCTTCGCTTACATCGATCTTGGATGATACTTCGTTTTTTTGGTGGTTTTTCAACCATCCCTCCCCCATGGTAAGATTTTTTGTATGGAAATAAAAAATAATTTGTTCGGCACGTAAGGAACCTCAAAAAATATATATTTGATATATTAGCAAGTGTATAAATATTTTTTTTATCTTAGTTTCCAATATCCAATATCAAGCATATGGGTTTAAAGTTTACCTAAAAGTACAGTCACCCCACAGTTATGGAGCAACTAAGGGTCATTGTTCAGAACAATATGTGATGAATAATCATGGTGACGCTGTACAAAACAAAATTACCTTCCTGGCACTGCAGAATATACCGTTTTGATTCATATTAAGGACAGCTTTTAATTCCGGACACTCTTCTTTGTATGGGGAACATTTCACACGAAATGTTTCAATTTTTGCTGTTCGAAAGTTCACAATTTCGAGGCTTGTTTTAATAAGCTATTTTGATAAATATCTATGCAAATTTATTATGCACAACTGCCTTAGACGTCTCTTTAGTGGTTTAACAATTTCATTTGATGATTTGACTTTTCTATTAATGATTTTCATGAGGCAAAAGTGAGGACGCGTCCGGAATAAGAATCATCGAAAGGTCATACATTTCGATTAATTTAAAATTTTTCAAGTTGCGGAAGCGTATTCTTTACCCACGATTCGAAAGTTAAGGGTTTTTGGCGCTCGATAACGCTGAAGAATCATACAGAATGATTTATTTTGTATGCTCTATGCTGTGCTATACTTCCCTGAGGCCTTAAGTGTCCGTAATATGAATCAAAACGGTATTTGTTTTTGGGAATACATCTTAAAATTCCCGATTATTTACGAAAAAGTATCAATTTTGCTAGAAATTTCAAACGATGTCCACCTCACAGATGTGGATCAGTGGGAGAGGAGGATCCTTATTATGGACAGTGCTGGAAAAGTTCGCATCACGAAGCACCTCACGAGTGTATACTAACGCATAACAAACATCACAGACTCGGGATCTAGCTAGGTGTGAGTAAGCCCGCACCCGTCTGCTCGGGAGAACATGTCAAAAGAAGTAGCAACAAGCTCGCGAATGTTTACTCGCGAGTAACCGAGCAAGGTGTGATTTATTATGGTTTTGACAGACAAATTAATTGTATAACCATCATATCGACAGTAAACTACAAGTTTGTAGTCAAAAGCCCTTGAAAACCATAAATCTCGGAGGGTAAGCAGTTTTTTTTCCCAAAAGCACAATATGACTCTGAGCAGCTCCGAACACGTTCGCGAATCACTTTTAGCTTCAGTTACTCGGGAGTCGGCAGATGCGAGTAAGCCAGCGCTCTGACGCTCGGGAGCGTTTGGTTTTGTTTTTGTTCCAGTTCAGATGAAGCGTTCGCCACTTTCCATCACTGAATTATGGATCAAATCGACTCATATTATGGATGAAAACACTATAACAGCAATTTATCTGCAAGGAAAACGAATGGTGTGTTAGTGAAAGCATACGTTTTGGCGTTTGTTTCGTAATCGTCTTATCGTTGATTCATAGCTGTGGTATGGTTTTTATTGCCCCACAGTTATGAATCAATGCTTCTGGGAATACGGTTAACATTTTATTTCCTACGGATGGAAAAAATATGCTTAAGCATATTATAATTGATTGCGATGCTATATAGATTTATGGTTCACGTAGGTAAAATGTGTTTTGGGTAATTCCAACTATATTTAAGAAGATATTCCAGTTTTAATGCAACTTTGATCCATATCTGTGTGCTATCCATAACTGTGGGGTGACTGTACATGGTTTGAAAAGAAAATCAAGCAGAAACTTTTAAAAAGTAGACTCATAAGTCATGACCGAACCAGTTACAGATCTACACAATTTTTTCAAATCGATATCAATGCGTATCAAGTATTCGACATAAAAATACATGTGTTGAAAGTAGCATCCTATATTGTCTCTAAATTTATGAGTGTTCAAAAATGCATTCATGGAAGTATAAAATATTGTTTATCCTTGCTCAGACCCTTTACTGAAAAATTCCTTATCACTGCGCTATTCACACTCCTCTCTGGGATCATTGAAGTTATGGAATCCACTGCAACCAACAGCAGTTTATGCAGTAGGTACACCATCACATCGTCACGACTACCAGGAGTGTAAACACTTCCAAACTTCCACAAGCATCCAATTTCCTGACTGGCATTCCGGAGAGCGTTTCCAGCAGGGCGGTGCCATTCAAATTCCCCAAACGTTTTGGATTATGCAAAGCACGACCGACCATTCCGGCTGACACAACATCGTTACAAAGTTGTGACCAAGACAATCTTGCGACATCCTGCGCTTGCAAAAGTTAAAAGACCATCCTCACTAAACGGAAAGTGCGTCGAGGGGGGAGGAAATAGGATAACAGAAGGAGCTATTTCCTGCGGAGGGCGTGAGCGATTCGGAAAGTGGTTTCTCTATCGGACGGACAGCGACCGGCGTTATCTCGATAGCCGTTTCCGGTTGACCTACATTGGACATACCATCCTTGCGTGGCCAGCAGTCAATGGGCGGAGTCGAGGGACATCCGAACTGTCGCTATCGAAAATTTCCCTTAAATTTAGATAATCTTGGCCCACTCGGCTTTAATTTTGGTGGCTTACATTTTGCACTAATGCTAAATTAAATTAGTAAATTGCGGACGAATTTGGGAAACATTTTCCGCACAAATGCGTTGCAGTCACGATGCACGATGATTGCTGCCCATTGGCGTCGCCAGTATTCTCATTGAGGGAAGGTGAAACACCTCAAAGCGAATTGTAGTTAACCTTCATTTGTATGTATGTATGCAGATAGTCATCATTCAAGCTTGAGTTTGACAGACCCGTAAGCATAGCCACTTACGCGCAACCTGCGGGAGTTTTGTAGTTACCTTTCATTTAGCCTTGAAAATGCTGTTGTAAGAATCTATTGAGACTTAGCTTAGCTTAGCTTAGACTGACTACACGTATCAATGGTTGCTATTCCGTGATTGACCGAAGTCAGTGAAAATGCACAAAGAATCAACTAGTAGTTCGGCTGGGGTTGGCCATACTCTTCTTCAGTGTGCATAATTCAGTGCCTCTATTCATACATGCTCAATAACGGCGCCGGCCACGTCCTTGCAGTCAGGTGGGTTTGAGGGTAGGAATGTTTGTGTGTAACCTTTGCTATTTGGATACCATGTTTTCCTCTGCATGTCCACAAAGGTCACTGGGAGGGATGGTTTTTAATGGGGAGGATCGTTGGGTCACAGGATTCACTTTGATAAGCAATTAGACCATGATAAACGATTTTTTTTTTTTTATTTATTTGGAGCAGGGAAAAGCCCTTGGGAGTGAAGATCAAGTGTATCCTCTTCTCCAAAAGGCATAAAACCTACTCTTCTTTTCGATATATATATACAAATCATGTGCACTTCCAGTGAGAATATGTTCTCTTTTAAGGAAGCGCCTACTATAACTACAGGATACAAGCTTACTAATTAGATAGATTATAAACTTTATATAAATTGAATTAGGTAGGATGAGCTGTTGACTATGTGCCGTTGAAATGATGCCTCGCTGACAGGGAAACTGGTGCTACTGCTGACCAAGGATACCTGGATAAAAAACGACGAAAAACGGTGTCGTTGTAGTCCAAGAGCTAACGGCGAAATGTTGTTGCTGCTGAGTGCTGGAGACATTGCTGACAGGGAAATTGGTGTTACTGCTGACCGAAGAAATATAAATCTGAAGTAACTTCTGTACGAAGACGTGGCGAGGTTCTGGAAGCGTTAAAGGACTCCGTTATGGGCGTAGTATCACTGGCTTCGGCCAGACATATACCAGTTTCTGTTACCTGGAAGGGAAACTGGTGCTACTGCTGACCAAGGACACCAGGATAAACTACGACGAAAAACGGTGTTGCTGTAGGCTGACAGGGAAACTGGTGCTACTGCTGTCGCTGTAGTCCAAGAGCTAACGGCGAAATGTTGTTGCTGCTGAGTGCTGGAGACATTGCTGACAGGGGAACTGACCGAAGCAATGTAAATCTGAAGTAACTTCTGGGTGGTTCTGAAAGGGAAACTGTGAGATATTAACATACTTAGGAATATAATATTTTCAATTGACATGAAAAGTTCTCAAATATGAGAAAATAATGTCGTTATTTGAAGTGACAAACCATTCAAAGTTTGTTGAACAAATATCTAAAAGCAACAGGATGCGTCCCGTGCAAAAAAAGTTTTCAGTTCAAAATTTCAAAAATCGTACAAAAAAGTAACACCATTTCTCGACGTTTCATGCAAAAATAATGTTTTGGTGAAAAAAAAAATGTATGGAAACTTATTTTGCACGGCCGTCTAAAAATAAGGTTTGGTCAAATTATAGAGGGGCAACGCTATACTACGCCAGTCTGGAAAATTGGCGTCCATACGCCCTCCATACTTGGCGCATATGATCACAGGCTTTTAAGGCAGGGGTTCCACTGAAATTTTATTTTGCCAATGTAAATTGATAAATCCGATGCACAGGAAGTTGGGATTAAAATAATGCAATTGACACTATGAAATCGAAAATCCCGGATCTACGGATTTTTGCAATTTATGGTCTCGTCCCCATAAATTTTGGTTTTGGTGAAGCGAATTGATAAATCCAACGCAAAGAAATTTTATTATTGGGTCTCATGCTTGAAAATCTTATGAAATTGTAAAAATCGTAGATTTCCTAAAACGATGAGTAAATACCAGTCGATTTTGTATTTCTCACTTATGCTATCAGATAGACATGAATGAATATTAGTTCACATTGATGTTATTCAGAATATTTAGTAGAAACTCTTAATATTTAAGTGGAAATGGCTTTCTTTTCTTCTCATTTAACTCCACATGTGTGGATTTGCTCCATTCGGACTGTTAAAACCTTAGCCTCCATTTTTGTCTTTATTTTTGCAATTAGCATCTAAACTTGCATGCAAGTTGGATGGAGATTATTGTTTTTTTCTCAACTATTAGTTATTTACAACCAACATTCAAAGCTTTAATATTTGTTTTGATTCGAAATTGTCTGACCTTTCGATAGCGTCATTGTTTTTTGCCAAAAAATCTTCAAACCCCGAAGCTCTAATAATTTGTATTTAGCCTCAGATAAACCTTAAAACACCAAAGTTTTGTTATGCTGAATTTTCGTCATTTTCTGCATCCTTTTTGTGCGATTATTTTAAACTTTTGCACATTTATCATTCTAAAACAATGAACATAGAGGGCTTCAAAACACGATTCGATTCAATTTCTCGATTAGGCAACGGGATCAGCTAACGGTTTTGGACGGATTGGAATCAGGTAGTTGGCAAAAGTGGTCAAAAATTAACCTTAAGTGAATATCCAGGATAAATTCTTTCAATTTCTTCCAGAAATAAATTCAAAACTTCTGGAGTAATCCTGCAAAAAGTTCTGCGAAAGATTGTTCTAAGTAACTATTCATATATTTTGAGACTTTCACCAAATGAGATTTTTCTATAACCATAATCTTCACGATATTACGTCAAACGTTTTGCTGTCAAATTATAAAGTATAATATCATGAGTTTCTCTGAAGCATTGGCATAGAAAATCACTTCAAAGATTTAACCAAGAATTTCTCATGAACTCTCTAAGAATACAATTATTGGTTTCTCCAGGATTTTCTCGACAAATGTTGTAAGGTATTTCCTCTTGAGTTACTTCGGAAATATCTCTATACACTGAAAACATCTCTTCGTATTTTATCCGAAATCCATTTCGTAAAACAAGATTTCGTACATATAACGCAATTTTCATTCATTGTACGAATTATTTGTACTTGACAGAATTTCGCGATTCAGTGACTTTACGAAATAATCGTAAGATGTACGATATACAATTCGTAGATGTGCATTATCGGATTGTTCGTATTACGAATTGTTTAGTATTACGAAAATGATCGTTTAATCTACGAAATCATTCGTTGTTTTCTGCAACGAAAGGTTTCGTAGACACATTTCGTAAGGGAGGTAAGAAGAAGCGCGTATAAATGTTCGTTTTGAATACGAAACAAACCAATTTCTATTACGAAATGTTTAGTACATCATAACAATCATTGGGGGAAATGTTTGTTTTGATTTCGAGCTTGAATCATATTACAAAGCTGGTTGCATACATTTTACGAAACTGTTTCGTTGCAGAAAACAACGAATAATTTCGTAGTTCAAACGAACGATTTCGTAATATTTTTTTTTTTTTTCCCTCATCTGTAGAGCCTTTTAACCACTGCTTCCATTATTTAGGAATATTGTGGTATGACCCATATTTTATTTGGTGCTCATCAAATATCCTTTCACAATTGAGATGTGATAGACATTGGTTGATGTGTCACACTGTCCCAACTGGGCACAACTCGTTTTATAAAGTCTATTACCCTATTAGGACTACCTTGCCAAATTTCCAAGGGCTCCAATAACCCTTTTCCAAATGTTAACGTTCTTTGATTAAGCAATGCTCCGCAGTTGCAGAGTAAATGCTCAGCAGTTTCGTCTTCAGCTTGACAAAAACGACACTCAGAGGATTGTATTTTTCCTATATTTTTAAGATGATACCTACTTGGACAGTGACCGGTCATCAGGCCAGTTATTACCCTAAGATTTCCTTTATTAAGATTCAGTATAGCCCGGGCTTTAGCTAGACTGGGTTTTATGAATCTTTTCGCTTGCTTGGATGTATCCGTGGCGTTCCAATTGGATTCTACCATGGACATTTCCCAATTTTTCAGTTTCATCCTGAGAGTGCACTCAGGAATACCACAGAACGGTTCAGGGCCTACAAAGCTCGAAGCTGCACCCTGTCTTGCTAGATTGTCGGCGATTTCATTCCCCTCAATTCCACAATGGCCGGGCACCCAGTACAATGTAACTTCGTTCCTACTGGCCAATTGCTTCAAAGAAAGAATGCATTCCCACACTAACTTTGATCTACATGTGAATGCCTTTAGAGCATTCAAAGCTGCTTGACTGTCTGAGAAAATACAGATCTTTGCAAACCTATAGTTTCTTTTGAGACAAACATTTGTACAGTCAATGATGGCTTGTATTTCAGCTTGGAACACAGTGGGACTGCGCCCCATAGCGATTACCTTGCTGATACCAGGGCCGAAAACTCCAGCTCCGGTATTGTCGCCCATCTTTGACCCGTCGGTATAAAACACAATAGAACCTGCACGTAAACTTGGCCCACCAGAATCCCAAGTATAGCGGCTTGGTTTAACCACTTTAAAGGGAACATCATAGTTGGTCTTCGTTGTCATCCAATCTTCTATTGTTTTGTTATCTGAATTCAAATTGAATTCCTTGATGATTTTCATGTGACCAATCAAATCACCATCTAGTATTTTATTATAACGAATAAACTGCAAGGCATTTTTTGCAGCTTGCAGTTTAATGAATTGATGCAAAGGCAGTATATTAAGAAGGGCATCCAAGGCAACCGATGGTGTACTTTTCATTGCCCCTGTCATTGATATACAAGCAAGTCTCTGCAACTTAGCCAGCTTCTTCTGAGCGGTTACCTCATTTGTCTTGGGCCACCATACCAGTGAAGCATAACTAATTTTTGGTCGGACTATTGCTGAATAAATCCAGTTTACCATATTAGGTCGCAGTCCCCAAGTTTTTCCTAGGGCTTTATTGCAGACCCATAGGGCATTAGTACCCTTACTTATGACCTTGCTTAGATGAGAGTTCCAGTTCAATTTCTTATCCAAAGTAACACCAAGGTGTTTAACTTCTTCCGAAAATTGAATTTGAACTCCATTCAAAGAAGGCTGTATAAGCTTTACCTTTTTCCTTCTGGTAAAAGGCACGATAGTAGTTTTTGAAGGGTTTACGTTTAACCCCTCTTTCCTACACCATTTGAGAGTAATGTTTAACGCAGTTTGCAACCGATCGGAAATCGTGTTATCAAACTTTCCACGAACTAAGATGGCCACATCGTCGGCATATCCAATTACCTCAAAACCTTGATCTATTAAATTTCTAAGGAGTTCGTCTACTACAAGAGACCACAGTAAGGGCGATAACACTCCTCCTTGAGGACATCCCTTCGTAGATCTTATAGATATTTGCGCACCTCCTAGATCAGCAGAAATTGTGCGACCCTTGAGCATGGTCATAACCCATTCGATAACACTTTTATCCAAGCCCCTTGCTTCCATGGCTGAACTCATAGAGCTATAGGATGCATTATCGAATGCTCCTTCAATATCGAGAAAAGCAACCACGGCTATTTCTTTGGCTTCAAGAGATTTCTCGATTTTCTTTACCAGCGACTGCAGCGCCGTAATGGTAGATTTACCTGATTGATACGCAAATTGGTATTTACAAAGAGGCATTTCTATTAAACTTGTTGACTTGATGAAGTCATCAATTATTTTTTCCATTGTCTTTAAAAGAACAGAGGAAAGGCTTATAGGTCTAAAGGCTTTGGGAGTTGTTTTATCCTTTCTTCCAGCTTTTGGAATGAAGACAACTCGAACCTTTTGCCACGCTTTTGGAATATATGAAAGCGCAACACTTGCTTTGAATATTTCGGTTAAGAGCGGACAAAGCGTCTCTTTTCCTTGTTGCAGTAAGGCTGGGAAAATATCATCTTTCCCGGCAGATTTGAAAGGCTGAAAAGAACTCAATGCCCATTCGACCCTCGAAGGCGTGAAGATTTCACAAGCTTTCTGATAGGCATTTATCGACCATACATGTCTTGCCTCATCTGAGACCTGTTCTTCATCCGAATATGGGATCGATTCAGGGAAATGAGTTCTCATCATTACTTCCAGTGTTTCAGAAGAGTCAACAGTATAACTGCCGTCTTCTTTTTTAAGGCAACCTAGACCATTTGAATGGTCTTTTGAAAGGACTTTGTGCAGCCTTGCAGCTACAGGAGCGTTGTTGATGGTTTCACATACCCGTCTCCAGTCCTTACGTTTGGCGTGCCTTAGTTCTCTGTTGTATTCTGTTAGGGCTTTTTTGTATCCAACCCAATCTAAAGTGATCTTTGCTCTATTGAACAACCGCCTGGATTTCTTCCTCAATCCTGCCAGCTTGTCATTCCACCAAGGCACATCCCTGTTAGATGACCTTTGTTGAATAGGACAGCTAGCATGATAAGATGAGACCATTTGGTCAATGATCCCATCAGAGGCATTTTCCAGTTGTGAAACAGTCGTGAACTGTTCACCGTTATACGAATTCTTATTCGTTAAATGAAAACGATAGAGATCCCAATTGGTTTTCTTCGGGTTTCTATAGCTTTCTGTTATTTCTGATCCAGCTTTAAAATCGAACCGGATTTGTTTATGATCTGACAATGATTCTTCATCAGAAACATGCCAGTTCACAATCTTCTCCGATAACAAGTCGCTACAGATCGTGAGATCAAGAACCTCTTGTCGGATAGAGTTTACAAAAGTAGGAGAATCACCTCTATTACATATGTCTATGTTGTTAGACGACATGTAGTTTAAAAGATCTTCTCCTCTTTTATTAATATCGCTGCTGCTCCAAATTGTATGATGGGCATTTGCATCGCACCCTATTATAAATTGGGCATTAATTTTCTTACAGTAGTTGACAAAATGAACGACAGAGCATGGAGGCACATCTTCAACATCTCCAGGAAAGTAAGCAGAAGCAATACATACCTCCGTTTTCCCACGGATAGTTGGCACCTCTACTTTGATCGCAACAATGTCTCTACGGATAAATTCTGTGATTGGGACAAATTTTGTGTCCCTATTTACAAGAATAGCCGTCCGTGGTTTGGCCTGAGTTTCGTCGTACAAAACTCTACAACTGCTCGAAGGGCAACCAAGTACCCTTCCATTATTTACCCAGGGCTCTTGAATTAGTCCCACATTGATATTTTCCTTGGTGAACCTTCTGCTGAGCACTGCTGATGCGCCCTTTGCATGATGAAGGTTCACCTGGATAATTTTGATTCGATTCATATTACATTAACATGCTCCCACTCGTATCAAGCCTCTGATTTGAGGCTAAATATGAGTAGCCGATTATTTCGGAGAAGTACAAGGTCAACTGCGCCATTGCTCCGGGTAGCACAGTAAGGGCATAATACTGTGGAGGGTGCCCTGGTACTCCACAGGCACCGTTCACGGTTAGGTTTCTTTTGACCCCCCTAACCATTCATTCCTAGGCACGGTATGCTTTTAGCCGCATGACACCATGAATTAGGGGCCACCTGTATGATGGACTTATACCACCGGAACAGGCAATCCGTAGTGTTATTTCTAGCCTTGTTGCAATCGGCTACCGACACTACACGGCTATCTAGGCTATTCGAATATAGAAGCTGATATTGAGGATCAACTTCCATTGAGGCCGAATAGCCGATTTCGTAATATAAAACAATATATATTTTAAGTGTACACTTTGGAGATATTGCCCTTAATTTTTAAAGCATCAATTCAAGTTATTTCTAATATCTTTCGATATTTGTTGAGATATTTTTTCTGATGTTCTTTTATGAGAATCTACTGCGAATTGCTTCATCAATTTCTCATTTACCCACTGTCCTGATGAGTTTTCTCAGATAATACATTTGGCAGTTCATTTAGTGTTTCCTTCTTGGATTCTTTTGCTGGAAACACTTCCAGTAATCTAGATAATTCTCGTAAATCAATCAAGCACCTTCAACGATTAATTCAAGAACAAGTAAAGCTTAAAAATCTTCCAAAACTAAAAACTAACAAAAATTTCTTTTGATGATTCTCTTGTAATTGATCACCACATGATTCCATTATATGATGTATTTATCAGATGCAGAAATGCATTCAAAGAATTTCTGCATAGATTTTAACAAACATCCCTCAAAAATTTTCACTTACAACAGAACATTATATAATATTTTATGGAATCCAAAAGAATTATTGAGAAATTTTAAGAATTTATTTCTGCAGATGTATTCGTAATGTATCCTTAGAATAATTCTTGGTTGAAGTCCGTGTGAGATACTGTTTCCTATGGAAAACTCTGGATGAATTCCTACATACTCTAGGTGTTGGAGAAATGTGGGTATGAATTCTAGAAGAACCGTGTCCGCCAAACTCGTTGTCTTGATCAGAATGGAGAGATACCATCTGAAAAAAATGTTTAATTATTTTGGAAGAACTTTGTAAAAATTCCTCAACATAGGTTCAGGAATAAATTTATCATGAGATCCATAGAAAAAACCGCTTGAGGAATCGAATATTATGAAGATATTTCAAGATATTTCAATCTTCCAATTTTTTCGTCGGCATGCTGCAGATTTCACAGACATTTTTGCTCTGAAAACTCTCTACTGCTCACTAGTACGTAGTATACTTGAATACGCTGCTCCCGTATGGTGTCCTTATTATTCTACGCTGGTTCTCAAAATTGAACGTGTACAAAGGAGATTCATTAGGTTTGCATTACGCAATCTTCCGTGGAATGATCCCGTCCATCTTCCGCCTTATCCAGACCGATGCCGCTTGATCGGTTTGGAGACTCTATCACAACGACGTGTTTCGATGCAGTGTGTGTTCATTTTCGACATCATTCAGGGCAACATCGACAGCCCTGTGCTCCTTGAACAAATCCCTTTGTACGTGCCACCCCGTCAGCTTCGTAACTCCTCAATGCTAGCAATACCACACCATCGGACGAATTTTGGCCATTTTATTGCACTTGACTTTTGCCTACGAGAATTCAACAGATTCAGCAATTCGTTCGATTTCAATGTGTCAACAAATGTTTTTGTTAATAGGATAAGAGATAGAATTTAAGTAAAGTACATAATATTAAGTTTTCAGTCTGTGTGACGTGTAGTCAAAGACGGTGAATAAATAAATATTTCTGCAGGAACTTTAGGAACTGATAAATATTATTCCATGACGTGGATTATGGGCAGCCCCTGTTCTGTAGAATTTTCGGAAGAAAAAAAAATGTTCAGAAATTATTGGAATAATTGCGATATTATTTGCTGATGGAAAACCTTGAATAAATATTGAAAGAATACATGGAAGTTACACTTGTAGATGAAACGATGGCGAAATTGCTGAAAAAAACTGGAAGAAATTCATGCGGAATCGTTTATTGTATTTCTAGATAGATACCTAAACAGATTTCCTGGAATAATCTCTGTAGTAATCTCGCAGCACCTCCTTAGGCATCCATAGAAAGAGAAGGAAGAATAACTGTAAAAAGCGGCTCACCGCTCCTTGAACAGTTCTAGTAGGGCTTCCTAAAACAACTCTTAACAAATTTCTAAAAAAAAAAACTTCAAAATAAATCTTGGACTGTAGGAATCTTTGGTAGATCTGCTAGAGCACTGTTTCGCAACCATGATAAGCACGAAAACAACTGATCACTAGGAGGTGTTCTCCTCATCGACCTTTTCATGTTGTTGGTAATCATGGTGTTGGAGAAAATTCTGGGTTAAGAAGTATTTTGACATTTGAGTTATTTCTTCTCGGCATAATTGTTTGAAAATTTTGAATGAGAAGCACTTATGATCTGGCTTCCTGTGTGAAAAACCAGGTTAATCCCTGTAGAAGTTACTGAAAGCAGGTGCGCGTTGGATTTCCTTAAACAAATTCTAAAGAAATGTATTTTAATACTCTCTGTAGGAGTTTATGAGCAAAATCATGGAGAACATTCTACAGAGTTGTGCTTGACCTTTCGACCTTGACACTTGCTCCTGCGGGGCCGGCGATGAGGGCAGGATCAAACATGTCGCGCATCGGTCGAGTAAAGTGAAAAAGTGCCACGTTCGATTAGTTCTTTTTGATCTTTCGACGTTGACGCTTGCTCCTGTGCAGTGCGTCAAGAAAGACCGAGCAGTTGTTTTACCTCTCGGGTCGCGCGCCTTTTTTTCTCTGAGTGCTTTTATATAGCCAAGCAAACGAGTGAAGCTGAAAGTAGATTGTTGCTTCTTTTAAAAAAAAAGGATGACGGATCAATTGGTGAGCTCGTTTTATGATACTATTTCTAATCTATAAAATATGTATAACTGTACCTTTAATCGTTACAACGGTGAGACGTAAATATGATTTTTCAACAAACTATGAAAGGTTCGTCACTGTGAGTGTCGACATAAACTCTGATTCATGAATTATTTATGTCTATTTTTTTTTTTTCAAGGCACCTATTTCCTTTTACCTTTATTTTTGTAATTAAAAAACTTTGAATGGTTTGACACTACCAGTGTAGACTTGCGAAAGGTTCACTTTATTAAACAAACTTTGAAAGTTTCGTCACGTCAAGTGTCGGCATAATTTTTCTTTACATAGATATTGTTCATATTGAATGAAAACATTATATTTACATATAAGCATGTTTACATCTTACCAATAATTATTTATCATGGTCTAATCGCTTATCGCCAGTAACCTTTGTGGAGATGCAGAGGAAAACATGGTCTCCAAATAGCAAAGGTTACACACTAACATTCCTTCCCCCAATCCCACCTGACTGCAAGGACGTGGCCGGCGCCGTTATTGATCATGTATAAATAGAGGCACTGAATTATGCACACTGAAGAAGATTATGGCCAATCCCAGCCGATCTTCTAGTTGATTCTTTGTGCATTTTCACTGACTTCGGTCAATCACGGAATAGCAACCATTGATACGTGTAGTCAGTCTAAGCTAAGCTAAAATCCTGGAGAACATTCTACAGTGTCAGAAAAAATCCCAGAAACAAATTATCACAAAGAGAATTTCTGAAGTTTTTTTCCGAGAAACCTAAGAAAAAAAATCCTTGAGAATAATCGCGTAAGAGTCTCAGAAGATTTTCCTAGAGCCTCTAAAATGTTGCATCACTTCAAAGAGAAAGAGGAAAAGAGCGACTTTGGAAACAATTATGGTCAAAAATGAGTCTCCAAGACCTTCCATAAAATAGAGAGCTTTTAGAGACTTGAAATAAGAAAAAGTAACCAAGTTTCTAACAAGAAATCTCCTGTCAGTCACTGCCAATCAGAAATTCTTATCAACAACATTCTAAAAGGAATTTTTGAAAAATATCTAGATAGTCATATTGCAGGAATAAGAGAAACACGTGTGAGCAATATCAATTATAGATCATGTCGAATGTCTAAGGAAATTTTCTGCAATATGTGTAATTTTAATGGAATTTTGATGGAATCTTTGTTGAAATTTTTCGAAATAAGGATGAAGTAGTTTCCTTTTCTTTTGGCAGCAAAATAATCCAAGAATTTATAAATTATTTTCTTTATATTTTTTTCTGAAATGTATAGAAAAAAAAATTCTCGGAAAAAAACATGGAAGATATTCTACAACTTTAAGAAGTTGTTCTGTGAAAATTCCTGAAAATATCGTTGAGGGCCCTCACAAGAAACTTAAATTATTTCTAAAAAAAACTAAAAAAAAATGGTTGAAATGATTCATGGAGGCAGGTATTCCTGGGAAACTTTCCAATGGAATATCTCAAAGAACAACTTTTTTCGTGACGTTATATTTGAATTTGAATTTTAGTTGAAACGCCAAAAAATTGGTCATGAACGCTAGAAAACTTCAAACAAAATTTTAACTTTCGTAAGAAACCTGTTTATTTTTAATTCATTTTCCGTCGACCAGGGAAGCAACGGTCAGCTCCGCTTCCTCTGACTACGCCCATGCCCACTGCGATTAGAGCCGAATTCTCGGTTTTCATGCCAACTAAATATGCTTCCGACTAAGAGAAACCTAACTACATATACTGCATTGTAACGTGTCGTGAGCAGCAACGTGGCGGTGGCTCGCTATAAAATGCAGATCAATTGCACCATAAATCAGTCAGAAAGAATTTATTTGCACTTTCGCGCCGATAAATCGCCCGTCCGGGCAATTACTCTAAATTACCGGATATCATAGACTTTGGCGTAAATGTATTCACCGGCGGCCGGCACAGCTGACGATAAGTGCAACCCTCCGCAGTTCCCGCAGCTTGATTGGGTGGAAATTTATGACTTCAGTCGTCAAGTGGCTGTCTAGTTTTAAGTGGCCTTCACAAGATGCGGATAGATTTACGACTCCGGTGATGTTCCACATTTTGGGGTTTTTACATTTCCTGGGAAAATCGACCGGTCTAATCAGAGCCGTTGCAGTCATGTAATGATAATTTAGATTACGTAATTGGTGTTGCTTCCCATCTCATCCCTGAATTTGTTCTACGTTTTCTCTGTGATTTCACTGTATTGATATCAAATGTTTTGATTACTAATGCTTCTTTTCGTTTACCTTTTTATTTCAGACTGAATTATCACATAACCTGCAACAACTGTCAGAGAAAGCGCGATCGACGACAGAATTTATCCAAAGACTGAAAGGAATGAGTGATAAAGTAACGGTGAGTAATAAACCTAAATGAAATAGTTAAATTGAATTCCGTTCCATGCAAAAACCAAATTCTTTTCCAACTCCATTGTGAGGTATTTTATTGTTCATTAAAAAGATTATCGATTTTGGAAACTAGGGGAAATTACGTATTCTCGGCAGCTTAAGCCTACGCCGTGCTTCTTTTGTAATTTTCTCGGACATCAGCAGACAAATTCCTTGTTTGTCTATTAACATTTATGCGTTGCTCAATCCTCTATCGATTCACACCGACAGACTTGTCAAAACGCTTTTGGAAACGTTTTTACAACGCTGCGAACATCCCTTTTCAGTGTAACTATTGTCGGCAGCCTCATTCTCTTCGGCAACTTTTCCATAACAACTGCTGGCGAATCTCTTCGGCAAATCAGTCACGAGGCGTGCTCATTTGAATTGATGAAATCTCCGGCGATATTGTTTGTTTAGTCTCGGAAATCTCGCCAGCGGGAAGCGGGCAGAACAAAGAATCATCTGAATGTTTCCACTGATGTGTTTTGATAGAAAAATACTGTATATTTGGTGTTTGATATTTTGGTTGCCGATAATAGTCGAATGGCAGTTCGCTTTCAGTCTTCGTCCGAATCAGACGTGTTTCGAGACAGTGAAAGAGTGCTATTGTGGATATTGTTTCCCTTTTTTTTTGTATCATAGTAGTGTTTAGTTAGAGGAACGAACAATGGAACCGAAACGAGAAAATACCATCAAGCTTCGCTTTGGATCGCATACGCGGAATCCGTCCAACGAAGAAGTGTTCACGTTTTTCAAGGAACAAGGATGGAGCTGTGATGACCTGAGTGCTATGTACCGAGAGGATTTTAGCTTGTTTGTGCGCTTCCAGACGGAGGCACGTGTGAAGGATGCCCTTATTAAGCTGGGCAAGCACGTGGATTTCAAGTACGCTAACGGAGATAAGGTACAAGTATCGGTGAGTTTGGCGAACGGAACGTTCCGTTATGTTCGCATTTTCGGTTTGCCGCCAGAGGTGAAGGACGAACAGATCGCTACTGTATTGGCAAAGTACGGTACCATCCATCAGATGGTCCGTGAACGATACTCTGTGGAGACGGGTTTCCCTATCTGGAATGGTATTCGAGGAGTACATATGGAGATGGTGTCCGAGATTCCGGCGCAACTCCATATCCAGAGCATCAGAGCAAGGGTCTTCTATGAAGGATTGCAGCATAAGTGCTTCGTTTGCGGAGCTTTGGATTACCTGAAAGCGGCTTGCCCAAAACGTCAGAGTGTGAACGCGCGGATGAAGCTTTCTACGGAGGAAGTTTCTGGCCAGAGAGCCGCAGCAGCCTGTGGAAGTAAGGAACCTGGATCCTTTGCAAACGTTGTCGTCAAAGGTCTCTTGGCACAACCAGATCCCATGCCAGGTATGGTGGTGCTAACCAAAAATGGCAGTAAACCGGAGGAACTATTGGGTGCCTCTAATGTGAACAGCGTCGTGGTGCCAGCCGAACCATCGGCCGGTGAATCTCCCAGCAAGCCTGCTGTGGTAGAGTCGATAGAGGAAGGAAATGGATCAAAAAAACGTACACGTGATCTGAAACGCATGGACTCTGAATCGTCAGAGTCTGATGCGGTGTCGAGGAAGCAAATCATCGTACCATCCGACGATAGCAAACTGCTAGTAGCACAGAACCGTAGGTCAAGGTCAGTCACGACCAAAAAGAAAACCAACAACAGAGAGTAGGCTAACCTATACTACCAATGAATTTTATTTGTTCAGTAGCAACGATAAACCTTAACAGTACTAACACAGCAGTCAATAGGAGCCTTTTAAAAGATTTCATCTACGAGCACAATATTGATATTGTGTTCTTACAGGAAGTAAGCTACAATGATTTTGCTTTTGTGGCATCACACAATGCATTAGTGAACGTAAGCGTAGATAGGAAAGGGACGGCAATTCTAATTAGAAAAAGCTTCAGCTACTCGGATTTTATATTCGATCCATCTGGTAGGATTTTATCAGTAGTTGTAAATGGAGTGAACTATATAAATATTTACGTGCAGTCAGGAAGTGATAAGAAGCGAGAGAGGGATGAACTGTTCACAGAAGGTTTAAGCGTTCACCTTAACAAACCAGGAACTGTTTTCACGATGCTTGGAGGGGATTTCAATTGTATTTTGGATCCTAAAGATTCTTTGGGGTCGACAAAGAACTTTTCTAATGGGTTGAAGAATTTAGTTGAACTTTTTTCTTTTAAAGATGTAGCCAAATCGCTCAAATCAGACCGTTTCACCTTTCATAGAAATCAGTCAGCTTCACGTTTAGATCGTTTTTATATACCGAAGGAGTTTGTTTGCAATGTTAGCAACTGCAAAACTTTGCCACTTGTGTTTTCTGATCACCATTGCGTGATTTTAACGTTAAAAGTTACAAAAGAACAGATATCATCATGTGGCCGTGGCTATTGGAAAGTTAATCCTAGTTTTTTACATTGTGTTGAAACCAGAAACCGGTTCCGTGCTGAGTATGAAAAACTAAAGCAAAGGTCATCCTATACGTCAGATATTAGCGCTTAGTGGCATTATTGCTTTAAACCAAAAGCAAGAAGTTTTTATAAATCGGAGAGTTGGCATTTGAACCAATCCAACCGATCATCGAAAGCAGTTCTTTCCAGCAAGCTTTTTGAGTATTTCAACAGACAAACCGCAGGAGAAGATGTTACCAATGAAATTGCTATTACCAAATCCAAACTAATGGATCTTGAGCAGAGCAGACTACAGAATTTAAGTGCCAAAATTTCTACAAGTGCAATAACGGAGGACGAAAAAGTAACAATTTATCATCTTTCTAAAGGAATCCACAGATCAAATGTTTTTGGGTTGAGGCTAAAAAATGGAAATACACTTGAAACAGACAACTCAAAGATAGGTTCTTTGGTACATGACCACTTTTCAAAGTTGTATAAAGGTACAATAGATGACTCAGACTTAAACAGATATGAAAATCCGTTGAATTCAATCGTTAACACTCTTCCTGCGGAAGAGGTTGATGATTTGGTGCAAGAAATTTCTGAGGATGAATTGTTGAGGACTCTAAAAGCTTGCAATAAGAAAAAATCGCCGGGTCCTGATGGTTTGACCTACGAGTTTTACCTTTCTAACTTTGAAATTTTGAAAACCGAACTTTTGCGATTGTACAACGCGTACTTGAGTGGACAGATTGTACCTCCAAAAGATTTTTCTGATGGAATTATTACTTTGATTCCAAAAAAAGGAGATCTGACAAATTTGGACAACCATCGCCCCATCAGCTTATTAAATACTGATTACAAGCTCTTCACCAAAATGATTTGTAATAGAATGCAGATAAGTGTTGAGAAACTCGTAGGACCCGGACAAAGTGCATGCATACCAGGGCGATCCTGTATTGAAAACTTGAAAGATGTGCGTAGGATAATGACTAAAGCTAAAGAAAGCAAACGGTTCAAAGGTCTACTCCTTAGTCTCGACTTGGAAAAAGCCTTCGATAAGGTTGACCACGCTTTTTTATGGAAAGTGCTAGGAAAGTTTGGTTTTCCAGACCAATTGATTCAATGTATTCAGCGTTTATACGGAAAGGCAACATCCAAGATTTTGTTCAACGGATTCCTGACGCAGGAAATTCAAATTAGGTCGTCTGTCAGACAAGGCTGCCCTCTGAGCATGTTGTTATTTGTTTTATATGTGGAACCTCTTATTCGGATGATTGATCAAAGCGTGCTCGGGGTACTTGTGTATGACAAATTCCTGAGAGTGATCGCATTTGCGGATGACGTGAATATCTTTCTTCGAAACTCGGAAGAGCTTGATAACGTGCTGAATATCATAGCTATTTTTTCAAAGTTTTCGAAGATTAGCTTAAATCTGAAAAAATCAAAATTTTTAAGGATCAATAACTGTCGTGGTGGCCCATTCCAGGTCCCAGAAACTGAAAATTTGAGGTTACTAGGAGTTACTTTCAAATCCTCCTGGAACGATACTGTTGAATCGAATTATGAAAAATTATTAGGTGAAATGAGGCATCGTATTTGGCAAGTGTCATTCCGCAACATGTGCTTATTGGAAAAAGTTTGGTATGTCAACGTTTTTGTTTTATCGAAGTTGTGGTATTTGGCCCAGATTTTTCCTGCGAAAAATCTCCATTTGGCTAAAATTAAAACAATAGTGGGAAACTTCATATGGAAAAATTGTATTTTTAGAGTTGATAGGCGACAGCTTTATCGCGATACTGATAGTGGTGGTCTTGGCTTGATAGACCCAACGGAAAAATGTAAAGCCCTTTTTGTTTGGAATATCATTAAAAACAATGACGAGAACTGTGAAGTTGGAGAAAAATATCTTCTAAATTTTAAGCACATGTCTAAATTAACACGGAATGGAAAGGAATGGATAACACTTATACCCCAATTGGACAATGGTCTCGATTCTGTGAAACTGCTTTATCGATCGTTTCTCAGTTCACAAGGTTTCACACCTCTTGTGGAATCATTATATCCGCAAATAATTTGGGCTTCTAGATGGAAAATCTTAAGTTATTCTTATCTTCTTGCTGAAGATAAATCAGCATTGTTTCAATTATTCAACGACCTGGTTGTTAATAAACTGAAAAAGGTCCAATACGGTATCGGTGGGGTTGAAAATGCCTTCTGTGAACGATGTGGATGCAACGAAATTGATAGTAATGAGCATCGTATTAAAATGTGCAGCTCTTCGAAGGAAGTGAGGGACTGGGTGTGTAGAATTATACATAACACATTGAAAGTACAATTCAATGATTTTGAAGACATCTTAAGTTGGGATTTTGATTTAGAGTGTCCTCGTCAGAAAACTGTGTCTTGGTTAGCAGTACATTATATTGCATTATGTGTACAGAAACATCCAAAAATAAGCCTGTTTGTATTTAAAAAAAGCATAAGAGAATTCAGATGGAATCAGAAAGAAAAAGTAAAAAAAATATTTGGTGAATATTTAAATATTTGTTAACTAACTGTTTAGTATGTAATATGTAATATGTGGTTTACTTGAAGTATGTTTAATAAATAAATTGAAAAAAAAAAAAAAAAAAAAAAAAAAATGGTGCCGAAGCCGTAAGTCTCCCTATCTGTTTGTGGCAGGCATCAATCCCATAAACGCTATAAAGTTTATAGTATAAACTTTCAGTTACCGCTACTAGAACATTAACTTAAAGTTTTTTTTTGACAAGGGGGAAATCTGCAAACAGTCGCCTGAAAAGGTAACTCAGAGAGCGCACCAACATCGACCCACTAAAACCAGCCCATGCAATGTACATGCAAAAATTCTCGCTGAACTTCTCAAGTGGTGTACAGAGTGTACCGACATTACTCTTGGCCTCAGACCCTCATCTCCCTTCACCTTACGGTATTTCTTCGAAGAGAGGCCAGTGCATGTAACACAACACATGTAGCAGAACTAGCCTAAGTAAACTGCTTCTCCTAGACGACTTAAACAATGTTACAAGGGACCAGCCTCGGCAGGGCTAATCCTCTTCAGCCAACTCTTGGTCGGCGCGCCATAGGCGCTGCAATTCGAGCGTAATGTGAGTAGTTACTGCATTCCAGCACTCGGCATCCACACACATGCTCTATTATATTATCGGGGGACGTGTGCCCTCCGCATGTAGCGAGCATGCGATCTCTCACAACAATGAAACGAGGACAATCGAACACGACGTGCTCCGCTGTTTCCTCCACGCCAGCACAATTGGGGCACCCAGCAGATTCTGAGTGCCCGAACCTATTCAGGTACTGCCTATAACAACCATGTCCTGACAGAAACTGCGTCAGGTGGAAGTTCACTTTCCTATGGTTTCTTTTATACCAATCTGACAAATTTGGTATTAGCCGATGAGTCCATCTACCTTCAATGGAGTTTCCTGCTGTTAACCTCTGAGCGTTGCCTCTTTACACGGTTGAAGCATTGAACATCTTCCTTGATGACGAGCCCGATGGGCGTCAATAATTGACGCCGTATTACGGCTATGACGATCACGGCCTTTATAGAAACTGCTCGGTATGCACTTGCTACGCTTAAGCACATGATCCTGTACGTGCTTTGTACCCGCTTAAGGTTTCTGCCCATTCTATGCGCTTTTAACCAGATTGGTTCTCCATGCCTTAGTATGGATAGTGCCACGCTTGCCAGCAGCTTACAATTACAGCAGAGCTGTTAGACATCCTCGAAGGCTCCGATATAGCCGTAATTGTCCTTTTACAGGCATATTCACCGAGCGAACGTTAAGGTGATTATAAAACGAAGCCAAACTTTAAATTGCCAAGTGAACAAGACTGGAGACAACAGTTCGCGTTGAAAACCAATCAAGTTGCTTGCTTGCTGGTGGTGACCAATGGGATAAATTTTCAAATCGGAACACTGTTTGGTTCTCAAGTCTTGTGCTCTTGAAAATTTGAGGTGTGCCTAAGGGATCGCTTGGACTCTATGGTGCAATCACCTACCGAAATAAGCACCCGTTGCTCGGACTTGCGGTTATTGACCACCACCACCTTAGTCTTGTGACGGGCCAGTCCTAGTATCCTAGGCTTCATGCATTCCTCAACTATGGAAATAGAGTGCGCTGCTGTCAACTCTGCTTTCTCCATCGATTCGCCTTAGACCACTAGGGAGATATCGTCGGCGAAGCCAACAATCTTAACACCCGTCGGAAAGGGCATCCTCAGTACCCCATCGTACTTCGTATTACATAGCATAGGGCCCAGGATTGAAGGTAATTCGAACGCTTTTCTGCCCGCCTCAGTGCCATACAGTAGAATTGTACCATAAAAATGGCTTTCTAGAAGCTTACACAACGGCACCGGTACCTTGATGCGGTGAAATGCGTGGGCTATCACTTCCCAGCTTCTTCACATCCAAAGTGACAACCGCGCAATAATGGATGCCGCACCTTTTATGTTCGATTGCCATTTCAGCTGTCTGAACGACAGACTGCATAACGTCCAGAGTAGATTTACCTTTCTTGAATCCAAACTGGTTGTTGGACAAGCCGTCCGCACTCTCCGTATACGCTACTAGCCGATTGAAAATCAACCTCTGCAACAACTTGCCCGTCGTATCTAGTAGAAGATAGGTCTATATGCCGACGGGTCACCTGGTGGTTTCCCTGCCTTTGGTAGTAGCACTAACGTCTGTCGCTTCCATACATCCGGGAAGATTCCATGATCTATGCAGCGTTGCATCGTGGTTCTGAACATGTCCGCATTTACTGCCGCTTTGAAGGCAACATTCGAGATTCCATCGGGTTCCGGTACCTTGTTCGACGCGAATGATTTCACTACTTTTGCCGGCTCTTCATTCGTCATCCTCGCCACTTTTTCTCCTTCATCTGGCGCATACGGCGCTGGGGGCCATGGGCTTGTGGGATGATGCGGGAAGTGTACATCGATTATCGATCGCAGCAACTCGGGCGACTTCTCTTGGGGCGCTATGGCTTCTTTGGTCTTAGCCCACGGTATACACAACAAGGTAGACTATTCCCGCGTGTAAACAACGATTTTCAATAAAACATGTGTCGTCATTCATATCGCCAAGCATGGGGCTAGAAGGATAGTAAAAGAGAGCAGGCTTTGCTTTCTCTTGTACTCATTCGAGATTGCGATAGGAATGACGTCACTACCAAGTGTCATTTTTCGGAATATAATACCTTGTTTCCATTTTTTTTTTAAATTGAACAAATTACAGATCCCTTGAGGAAGACACAATCCCCGTGTCGAAACGTTGGGTTGAAATAAAACTCGTTTTAATCATTCCAAGACTGCGTAGCCGTTAATTCCACAATACCTTGTTTCTTTTTATCGTGGTCTTAGCCATTACCACTCTGTAGACGTCACCCCACGGACTCGAACTGGCACTCTGGCATAGACTAATAAAGCATGCCCGTTTTCGACTCTTCATTTCCTTTTTGAGAGCTATCTTTGCCTCTCTGAATGCTTCACTGCGTTCTTTGTGCTTCTGTGCGTGCGCGTTGCAATCTTCGCCTAGCCCTAGCAGATTGCTCGAAGATTTGCAATTGATTCGCACCACCAGTACACCGGTGGCCTGTTCTCTCTAAGAGGGACTTTTCTCGGCATGGAAACATCGCACGCTCGTGATATCACAGCAACTAGCCATTCACCGTTTAAGTCCAGAATGTTCCGTTCGCGCCTCAAGGCTTCATTGAATGCTTCGCTATCGCAGCGCGCTACAGTCGACTCTCCACATCTCGATGTTCTACATCTCGATATCTCTCCCTATGTCGATGATTGCTTCGGTTCCTTCATTCTGCATACGATTTCTCTCTCCATATCTCGATATCCTCCTTATCTCGATATTCCATATCTCGATGTCTTCCTGTTGATTGTTTGTTCCCAATTTTCTCTCCATATGTCGATATGAACATTATCAAAGGTTACTAGACCAGATTTAAGTGATTCAACAATTTGGAAACTCGAAATGAAGTTTTTTTGTTTATTATTTTCCAAGTAACGGAGTGATTTTCAATCTAGTGTTCATTTAATTAATGTTCTTTGTCTCGATCTCTCCCTATCTCGATGGTCCCTTCGATATCGAGATGTGGAGAGGCGACTGTATTTTCTAACATCGCGCTTGGGTCGAGTTACATCGCACTGCCCTCTCCTCGCCTGGTACTATACTATACCAAATCGATTGATGATCGCTATGAGTATAACCGTCATCTACGCACCAGTTCATGGTACCTAAATAGTTGGGACTTCAAAACGTCACGTCGATATTTTATTCTGCACCAATTATGTGGAAGTTACTCACCCACATTTGCCAGCTCTACATTTAATGCGGCCAGGGATTCCAACAATAGTTGGTTTTTTTGGTGCAGCGGCTACCCCACTCCACTGCCCATGCACTAAAGTAACAAGTTATCACTTCTGGCTGATTAGCTAGTTCGGCTATCATCCAGTCGACCATGTGAGAAAATTCCTTTATCGATCACCTTGGGGTCGCGTAACCTCTGAAATAGTACACGCCTTTGATTTTTGCTATCGGAAAACCGTCATTTGAGATAAAGACTACTTCTTGGATTGGGTATCGTCCTGTCGTTTCTATAGCTACAAGCTGTTGAGACCTATCCGCCACCCAGTACCTGTTGCTGGCTGGTATGCGGTATGGGTCCGATAGTAACACCACGTCAGTCTTGGTTTCCGAGACTGACTGCCAAAGCAGCTGCAGCTGAGCTGTATCACAATGGTATAAATTTACTGTGTTACTTCCGTTTTGGCTTGTTTGATAGTCCGCTTGTGCCCGGACATTTAGGTCCGCCCGTTAAGTGTTCATTGTCTGCTCTGTCGACACATATTAAGCACTTAGCGAATTGCTTACAATCGCTTGCCCTATGGTCTTCGGTGCCGCATTTTTCTGCACATCCTTCTTCTGACGGGACCATTGCAACTCCATGACTTATGGCCCTACGCGAAACACTTAAAGCAAACTTCAGGAAGGTGCTTGCTGAATAGCTGCGAGTTTACCGTTACCGCACAACATGTACCTTTTACAAAACGCTTATAGCTTATAAAACGGTATTCCTCCATGAGTATGAAACGTGGACGATGCTCTAGGAGGACTTGCAAGCTATTGGGGTTTTCAAACACCAGGTGCTAAGGACGGAGACGTGCAGAAGAACGGTGTGTGACGGCGAAGGATGAACCACGAGCTCGCCCAGCTCTACGGAGACCTCAGTATCCAGAAGGTGGCCAAAGCTAGAAGGATACGATGGACAGGGCATGTTACAAGAATTCCGGACAGCAACTCTGCAAAGTTGGTGTTTGCTTCAGATACAGGAAGGCGCGGAGCGGAACGAGCTAGGTTCATAGGCGGACCAAGTGCACAACGACTTTGCGAGAGTGGGGCAGAACTGAGGAACAAGGGATGTGGCCACGAACCAAGTATTGTGGTGTGAAATCGTTGATTATGTTTTATCTGATTAGATGCTTATTAAATAAATGAAATGTAGCAAGTATGTTTGAAAATCATTGAAGGCTTTCAATACGATGCGTGGAATATGTTCCAAGGCCAGATTACACAATATTTCATGCATGAATTTAGGTTTTCACACTTGTTCAGCTCCTAAAGATAATTAAATATAATTCCACGTCACATGTAGCTTTTCATCATTACTTACCATTTCAATTTTACCCCACAGGAATCCTGCATCGAATTCGAACGAGTGGTAACGGCACAGTGTGAAGCGCTGATAGAATCGATAACCGCGCGGAGGGAGGTCCTACTGGAAGCCATCCGACAAGACAAAGATACCAAAATTAGAACACTTAAGGTAAGAATCCTTTTCACTGTAGTTTCTTTCGCCGTTGTTATGGCTAATAACACATTCTTTTTCGTTTTTTCATCATCCCAACATCGAACAGGATCAACAAGCGAGTTGTACAGGGAAACTGCAGCAAACCACAGGATTAATACAGTTCTGCATCGAAGCGTTAAAAGAGACTGATAGTGCGGCATTTTTACAGGTACTTAAATTTAATTTCCGCTGATTGCTTTACATTTGTTCAGCACAGATGCCCTGGTACTGGTCTGGTATTGTTGTTTTGACTGCTGCATTTGTCGAGTGACGGCCCTACCATCCAATTCGCCAACAGACGATGGACGTTTTCGATTTGGTGCCCAGTGTGATGTGCCACTATTGGTGATAGGGCCGTCGAATCGTTTTGTCGTACACGGTCAAATACTCGACACATTGTTGTAGGTGCGAGAGACAATCGTGACTGGAGCCCTGCCGCCTACCGTTTTTAATGGACTGGCTATTTTTCTTCCACCACACGACAGCCACAGGCCGCCAAACGAAACCAATTGTAATAGCTATGGTGAGGCTATTCAGTGTACCTATATTGTTTGGAAGCCAATGTTTGTTTTAAGCGTCGAGTTTTTTTAGGAAATATTATTTTAATGACCGAATGGTAGTATGTTAAGAAAGTGTGTAATGTTTCAAAATGTATTCACAAAGTTTGCTGCGCTTTCAATAACAAATTTCTGATTTATCAAGCAACAAGTTTTCCGAAATTCAACAAATTATATAGTTTTGGATTTTTTTGGGATAGCTGTGCATTTTACAATATGGGTCTTTAAAATATACAAATTAATGGACCATAGATGCTCCTTGGACGTGATGGATTCCGTACACAGTAACATCATGATGTTCTTCTTTGTACCAAATATCCTATCATTTTTTGGAGTAACTATAAGAAATTGGTTTAAGGTAAGGTAAAAGTATAAAATTATGCGGTCCAAATCCAGTGAGTTCTATTGAAATTTCTCTTCCGTTATAAAGTTAAAAAAATAGCTCTCTCTATGACCGATCAGCACATTGAGCTTGGTTTTACAAATATTTGAAATCGGAAATGTGTCATACTTACTGCTTAAGAATATAACAGGACAATATATTAAACTATGCAAGGATACTGTATTAATGCCTCTTTATTGCAGAGAGCTATGACTTCAAAATTTGTACTGATAATTTGCGGACACCCTGTAGAACGATGGCATGTTCGGCAAAGTTGCTCAGTATCACAAAGGCCAACATTATTTGACCCGAAATTTTCGAAATTTTGCCACAAGGCAGCGCTAGTGAACAAATAATTTTGTTTTGCGGATAGCTCAGTATCCTGACCAAAGTTGTTCAGTATGACAAGGGCGATTTACTTCGCATTGTCATGTTTAAGTAAAAGTGTCTAGAGAAAAATACATACATTATTCTTATTTCGTCATTGCATGAACGCCACATTTTCCAAGATATGGATTGGATAGAAATGAAGTAAGGTTGAAATGTCAGTCATTATTAAAAAAATGGGGAATCCATTCGCTAACAATCTTGATGAGATAACTAGGACTGGCCTAATCTCTTTAGTTACACGACACTCTTGTTTGAATATTTTTAAAATATAAACCTTCTTTTTCATAACGATAAATCAATCCTATAGAAAAACTTTTTCTCGCAATTTCTACGTATATATAAAATCTCGAAACTTTTGGCTCAAATAATATTAGCCCTTGTGATACTGAGCAACTTTGCCGACGATGCCATCTTTCTAAGTGGTCAGTCAACTGAGCTATGCGCAAAACAAAAATTCCATGTCCGCGTGGTGGCGTTATTCCGAATCTGAATGACCACCGCATGTCAGCCCTTGAGCTACTGAACAACTCTTCCGAAGACACCAACCTTCCAAAACATCAGGATCCAGAGATATCATATGTTACAAAATTTTGCATTCTTATTCCTCATGGTTCATCAAGGATGGAAATCTAGTGATCATGACAAAATAAATGATGCAACGCGGTTGTTCTTTATCATGCGAGCATAGCAACAACGATAAACCATTAGTCGTCAAGGCCTAACAACAAACAACGCTCCCTGAAAAATAAATCACTCGGCATGTGTGCTAATGATCATTTGTTCGCAAACCTAAGTCATAACTTTTCGAGAATTTTAAAGCTTTTATTCCGCGATCTGTCTTCTGGCATGCCATTTCTGATCAGAAAATCAATCGGGCATGGTTTGGGCGGAAAATTATGCCGCGAACGCATTATGATTCATGTTAATCGCAACATGTTAAAAGATCCGACAAACGGTTTGTCCCGCGACAAACAGTGCATCGGATGCTCCATATATCCTTAGTGTGCGCGCGTAGTGAGCTGTTCAAATTATGCTTCTGCAAGAGCGACGGCCATCTTAGACCATTCAAATACTATGTTGTTAGTCGCTAGAGGTGATTTTCTTCCATCCTTGTGGTTCATATAGTGCACGTCAGAAAAAGTGTCCCTACCGGCCAAGTTCTCAACTAAAAGGATGATTCTCAACTCCTAAAGGTAGATTGTTTTTAGCACTGAAACTTCGCCGAAAACAGTACTGTGCTATCTCTTTTGGCATACGAGATATTCAACGACACCCCCAAAGTGATGAAATCCCATAAGCCCTAGGTCTCCTATAACGTTCTGGTGTGTCTTATAGGAGTGCACGTTATAGGAATGCGTTTAATAGAAGACCCGACTGTATTGAAGAACATCATTGAAATAAATTAGTATGGTCAATAGATGTTTCTGAACTAACAAAAAACACTAATGCACAACATTGCCCATGATTTAAATTTCCAAGAGATAAAATTAATAATTTGTTATTCTTATCAATATATGAAAATGGCAAGCACCGACCGGATATTTTGTTGCGAGATTCTAAAATAAAGATGATTATTTGATTTGCCTAGAAACTTCTAACGCCAGAACAAATGTGCGCTTCAAGTTTTAGAATGAAGCAAAACCATAACACGGAGGCATAACGCGCCTGTTGCGAATGGAAGCGATTTTAGCTGCAAAATACATTATTATAAATAGTGAAAACACCCATCAGTTTTAATTTTTCTGGAGTCAATAAATCAGTTTTCAAAAATTGCGTGCTAATCTGCATTTTTATTTATATGCGTGGCACTGCGGCGCTCATTTTAAATCCACGTCCAGCGGTGGAGGTAACGCGCAGATAATATGCGCGCAATTCAAACGCAACGTCAAAATTCAAGTAGGCTTGGATTTTTTCATTCTTTAATTAGGCAAATTTAAGACATGTAACCATAACTAATCATGCTACAAAAAATAAAGCTAACTGATTTTGTTGCGCGACATTAGACATGACGTTCCGTCGTGTTGCGCAAAAGTGCAACGACTACCCAATCAAACGAGGGTTCAAATCAGGGATGTTGCTATTTTGGGTATATTGCAATTAACCCTATTTTGGGCATTTTTTGATGAAAATTTAGTGTTTATTTTTCGGCAAACATAAGATTGCGGCTGGTATAAAGTATGTCTGTCATAAAATTATCAATATTTTGTGTTTAAGTTTTTTTTTTGCCCTATTCCTGTAGATATTTTTTTTTCACACGACCGATTATGATTTCACTAACTCGCCGACCCGATTCAAAGAAAACTAGCCATCTTTCCCATGTTCACGCAGTTCGTCCAGTCGATAGAGCAGACGACGACACACCTATCAGGAAACCCAAAACATGAATCAAGAAACTTTGTTCCCTTCAGAAACTGTTTCAATCATCTCCCCTTTTTTTACAGTGAACTTATTATTTTCCGAACCAGTAGGCGTAAAGTATAATTTGTTAATATTAATTAACACACAAAAAAATAACAATAAAGATTGCATACACATGACATTACTTAGCGTAAAATCAAAGGAGAATATAATTTCATGAGGTAGTTAGGCAAATTCCGAAGTTTGCGTACGATGATAATACGATAATATACATTTACAACCCTATTGAAGAAGAGGGTGAACCATCTGAATAAATTTTCGGTTCATTCAGCTGAGTAACTGCAACTAGGTAGGCGTAAATTTATTTGGAAAAACACTGTGTGAGCCGAATTGAAAATAATGATCGCACAA
Source organism: Aedes aegypti (assembly GCF_002204515.2). Classification (NCBI taxonomy): domain Eukaryota; kingdom Metazoa; phylum Arthropoda; class Insecta; order Diptera; family Culicidae; genus Aedes; species Aedes aegypti. The sequence continues at coordinate 31,283 of NW_018734559.1, forward strand.
TAACACTCACATTATATAACAGTTTCTTTCCACGCCTCTAATTGCTGTTCTGTATCCGGGCCCACATTTACAAGTTACACTCAAGTTTCCAGCTGTTCTTGAGCTGTTTGATAGAATTCTGATTTTAATTTACCGTGATAGTCGGCACATCGCCCTCGTCCACCACATCACTACAGCTATGCCTTCTTCGAACTTGGTGCTCTGTAGGAGCCATTCAGGTGATTATTGTAGTGCTACTTCCGAATTTTATTCACATCATGTTTATCCATCAAGATACCTTCATGCAGTGCGGAGATCTCTAGGTACACTAGAACTGGGAATGAGTTTTCTGAATGGCTATATTTTTGGAGGTGAAAATTTAATGAGTGTTAGGACGTATTGTGGAATTTGTTTTTGATTATGTTACCAAGCATTAAGCCCCATCGAGTCAAAGAGTGTGGGTTCGATTCCCACTTCAGTCCGAAAAACTTTTCGTTAGGAACGTATTTTGACTGTGTCACTGGGCGTTGCATGCTAGTCCGTTGTATAGTGTGGTGCTTCTTTCAAGGGGCATAACCGTCCACTGGAAGCATTAACGTGCCTATGTCTTTTAACCCGTATAGGCCTGAGTGAAAGCAAAAATACTAAAACCCTTTGCACTCAGCGAATACTTAACGGATTCAAATAATTTTTTATCAGTATACTGGCCCACATATCTATTTCTAGAATCGGCCAGAGGAACTCGGGAATACTCCTGTAGCCGGAGTTATTGCGGTGAGTCACTGGGTCAAGTCGGGTAGAAAAAAGCAATTTTTTGGGACATGCTAAGTTATCTTTATTTATTTCCAATGGAAATTATTTTATTTTGCATAAATCATTAAGATCTGCTATTCAACATTATAATTGAATAGTTTTGCACCGTTTAGAGTGTACCAGATGCGGCCACTCGGACTTAATGTCCTGAAGAACCGGCCCTAGATTTGTTAGGTGCTAAACCGTTTCAAATCTCTAAAAGTATAGATCGAGCATAATAGTTCACTAAAATACGTTCCCATAAGTTTGACACAGATGTTAAGATACAAATCGTGCACCTTTTCATAAATTTGAGGTATCCCGGGGACCCGAAAATGGTCATTTATGGGATCAATAAAATGCAGTTCACATAAGTATTCAATTTAATCGATTATCAGAAGTTAACGCTGTGGCTTTTTTCTTAAATCTCCTTGATATAATGGCTACGTTATAGCCGATTCTGGAAATCATCTGTGACTTGAAATTTGCCTACCTCCAGGGGTACAGAAGCACAAAACCCTTGTCACCTGACCTGACCCAGTGATCCACCGCAATAACTCCGGCCACAGGGACATTCTCGAGATTCTTTGGCCACTTTTAGAAACAAGATATGTGTACGAGTATACTGACAAAAAATAATTGAAATCCGTTAAGTATTCGCTGAGCGGTGTGAGTTTTAGTAATTTTTCTTCAACTCAGGCCTATACGGGTTAAAAAAAGAAACCAAGTTTTCTACATCTAATTTGAACAAAATTTTGAAACAAAACTATAAGGTAAATGGAGGTGTTGATCAAACATATACAGGACAAGTAACATTTATTTTTATTGTCGAATGTCTAATCTTTTCTATATTCAACTACAATATGGGCGGATTTTTTAACTGACAATTATTTTTCCATTTTCTTGGCAATGCAGATTGGTACCTATTCATTTTATTTTAACGTTAAAGAGTGCTGATAGCTTTAATGGTGTCATAAACTCTCGACTCTATCGAAATATTTTGAACATAGGACCTTTCCAAGCCAAACAATTCTTTGCGCTTGGTTTCTCGATATACCAGTGGCAATTCAATATTTTCTTAAATTTTTCCTACTATAAATGCTGTTGGTTCTACGCACAACATCACTGAAAGCCATAAAAGCAATGAAGCGATAGCAGCAACTAACCATATTTTTTCATCGGTGCGACCGAAAACAACGAGCCAGGACTTGCGCCAGATTGTGCCAGGCGCGAAAAAAGCTGTTAGTGGGAAACAAAAAGATTTACGGTCACCAGTCACATATCGGAAGGAATTTTCCGGTCTTTTTGCGCTTAGTATTTTCCTGCCCTTGTTCGCCGTTATTGTGGCCGCCGGCTGTCGGTTGGCTGGGGTCACCAAACATTGCCTCTGCACTGCGCTCCGTATCTCTGTGCGTTTGCTCCGATATTTTCCATTATTGTGAGCTGCCTTTTCGCATGCAGATAGATATGAGCATTAGGGTGCGGTTCATTTTTCGAAAGCTCTCGAAACCAAAAGTTCGAATACTCTTCTGAAATCGCATGAAAAGAGTCATCTCAAAATTGATGAAATTTCAAGTTTTGAAAAATGACCTTCAGTGAAGCTCACACAAGTCACCACATTTTATTATTTTAGGCTCAAACTTTGAGCTTTCTTTATTTATGTAATTTGAATACAGAAGAGCACACATACTTTTGGTTTTTTGAACTTTTGTAAATTAAGTCGCACCCTAATGAACATACATTCGGGTTCCATCGAGCGACCATACGAAAACACATTAAATATATTGTATGATTTGTGTGTGAATAAATATCCTTATTCATATGGTGGTTCCGGTTACACTTTGGAATAAAGAAAGTGGAATGGGAACTGAAATAAAATGAACCGCAGTGGTTGGATTAAATTATCGTAAGAGTTGGAGAATATATATTCTAGTGGGATTGGAGCTAACTGAAAATAATTTCAACAAGTTGAGAAACTGAGTCAGGGTCGCAACACTATTATTCTCAATGGGACACCGATGGTAAAACTTGCCATACGAGTGCTCTTAAAGTTATGACAATTGTTAAATATATCTTCACAAACATAGGTTTGCGGGAGTGAACTTTATGGCAATTGCATGTTTGCTCAATTCTATAGAACCAACAAAGGAGATAAAAGATCACGACCGCATTTAATCATGGCTCCTCGCAATCCATCGACAGCAGGCACTCAAAGACACATGTATTCCATCAAATCTCCATTGTCTCCGACATCGGAATTTTGGACTGGTCAGTTAACGTGACATACCTATCTGCATATATGCTATTGTGTGCCGAAACCGTTCCACTAAGCCTCCTGCCTCTCTTTACCCTTTCGGGAGAAACATATGCAAGCCACAAAACACCGCACATCGGGCTCAATGCAGGAAAAAACGATCAAAACATCTAAGGGGTCCAAAATTGACGTTTAACTGTGTCTTTAGAGAATTGTTTAGAATGTTCTACAAAATATGTGTTGCAAATTGTTTTGAGGGTAAATCTTAAGGCTAACCCGAGCGAAAAATATATTTTTCAAAATAATTTCCGAAGGCCATTACCCCCGAATTCCAAAACCCCGAACGACCCATCACCCCGAATGACATTACCCCGAATTCCAATATAATGGGGAAATGTTATCAAGATCATCATGTAAAGATAATTGTAAATTCGGGAAAATAGCATTCGGGGTGGGGGCCCAGATAGCCGTAGCGGTAAACGCGCAGCTATTCAGCAAGACCAAGCTGAGGGTCATCCCACCGGTCGAGGATCTTTTCGGGTTGGAAATTTTCTCGACTTCCCAGGGCATAGAGTATCTTCGTACCTGCCACACGATATACGCGTGCAAAAATGGTCATTGGCATAGTAAGCTCTCAGTGAATAACTGTGGAAGTGCTCATAAGAACACTAAGCTGAGAAAGCAGGCTCTGTCCCAGTTGGGACGTTACGCCAGAAAGAAGAAGAAGAAGAAGCATTCGGGTGATGGAATTCGGGGTGATGGAATTCGGGGTAATGGTACATTCGGGATAATAGAATTCGGGGTGATGGCAATCGGAGAAATGGCATTCGGGGTAATGGGGTACAATCACTGAAATCTGTGAGATTGTTCTAGAAAATTCGAAAAAAATACCAAGTTGTTTTGTCACATTGATAATTGTAACCGAATAATAGTCACATTGAGATTATACATGAGACTTGTAAAGTAGCAGCAATTAAATTTCTATCAGAATTCTTCGTGCTATAAGCTGCTCAAAATTTCAGCTTCTAATGAGAACTTTTGGGTTCTTGAAAATGTTTAAAAGTTATAGTTTCCTCTCAAACTGCCATAAAATGCACATTTGGTATTCCATTTTCTCAATGCCTACTTTTGTCAAATGTTACAAAGTGTGTGTTTTAAAGTTTGTGTTGTAGTGTTCGATAAAATTTTGGTTTTCAAAAATACTTGGCCAGCTAGTTTCACCCAATACCCCTTAGTGCGCCGTCAGCCGCCATGTCATGTTGCCCGAGCCAATCTATTTTGATAGGCACTTTCAACGCCTCTTCCTTGTATGGCTAAAATCATGTCGCCGGATTATGGGTAACATTTCTGATGACAGAAAGGTCAGCTTTGGAATGAGAACACAATCAGTGGCGACCTTCGATATCGTTAGCCTGCCTGACAGCGACACCCAGCTTGAGTTCCCCGCCTTCGGAGCCACATCAACTTATTGGCAAGTCTCAATCCACGGTGCTGGTACTGCAGCTAATCAACACCACACTTCTCTCCTAAGTGGCTCGTTTGTTGGACCTTTTTCACACACGCCTAGAGGATTCGTCATGCTGAAGAACGACTGGCTGATGATAAATCACATGCGGTTTTGCATGGAACGCGTGGAGTACCATTCAGCAATTCTTAAACGTCTATTGAGTACACGACTATCGTCAGCCTTTGAATTGGTGCCAACTCACAAAACTCTCGAATGCAGTCGACAACTCACATGAGCGTAGATAGATTGGGGAAATGAGGGGGGATGAGTTGAACCAAACTCATCTCATCTGCCAATCCAATCTCTCATCTTCCCCCTGGCTGATGGAAGAAAATGCAATGGAAATTATTCCTATAGGGAGCCGGATCCTATTCTTGGCACTTTTGATTCACTTGGGCAGTGGGGTTTTTTGAAAGCTACAGAGTTCATATTTGGCCTCAATGTGCATCGTACTGAAGTGCTCCTTTTTGCAAAGGTTCAGACAATTCGGCCGAGAAAAACCCCCCATGCCAAAGTGAATCATGGAAGTGCCCAAGTAGCTCTGCACCATATTTTATGTTTTTTTTTTTTAATATTGTCATCAGTACAGTGAGGGTTGCCTTCTTCCCGTCCGTTACCAAAGTTAAAAATTTGGGACTAACCTTTAAATCGTTGACAAGATTGACGCATCGTCCAATAGTCGAGAGTTGTTCTGCGACGTCCTTGCGAAAGCTGGGGAATGGGAAAGGATGATTGATTGAACACCTACTGAAGAAAGATGCAGTGAACTCTACGACCTCTCATAGATGTTACGGGATGTTGTGAAATGGTGATGGAAAGGGTAGTGCCATAGGATACGTTCGGTAGACGCTCTGGCTGACAAATGTTTAATATTTACGCATTGTAATCGCTGCTGATCATAACAAACTCAACAAATTTCTTTTTTCGAAACTCCTCTGCAATCCGTCGTTTCTCTAACAATAGTACGTAGTGTAACATAAACGGACATGCTTGTTTGAGTCGTAACTTAGAACTATCCATCAAAATTTACGCATCAATCAATCAACACGCTTAACATACACATGAGATGCTCTCCGTGTTTTTTTACAGAATTGCTAAGATTTAAAAAAGGATTTTATCAGGAATCAACTCACGAATTGTTGACGCATTTGACTAAGCATTTCATGACCTCTTAAATGCCCGGGACGAACCTTGAATTTTAAATATCCACAATTCGGAGAACAGTAGATCAATTGATTTGAAATAAATTTTGATCCCTCTCCCTTTTGTAGGTAACGGAAAAAACGTGCCCAGGTGGTGTCCAAATAAGCCTCAAGCGCTTATATCTCAACATCCAAATAAGCTAGAAGTTTGGTGTTCTCGGCAAAGTTGTTCTGCAGATAAGGGCTATCTGGCGGTGAAGAGTCTGATTGTGAATTTATCTGGCAAAGTGGCGCTGGTAAAAGAAAATCTTCAATCTTATCTACATTGATTTCCTCATCAGCTAGAAGGTTGGTGTCTTTGGCAAAGCTGTTCAGCAGATTAAGGGCTATTTGGCGTTGAAGAGTCTGATTGAGAAATTATCCGTTAGGTGGCGCTAGTGAAAGAAATCTTTAATCTTCTCTACGTCAAGATCTATTTATTCAATGATTCATTGATTTGATGTTTATTCAAAGTTCTGTATCTTAAGACAATGTAGATGATGTCTTAACAACTTTTAGTTCAGGTAAATAATATCTATTTATCGTAAATAAATTAAATCTTTCACTGAACTAATTTGTTTCGATATCCTGGTTGTACGATTTATGGGCTTCATGAACATGCGGCCCGTGTCTTCAGACACTAAAAAACATCGTGTCAAGTTTCAATTCCTGCTTCAGCTTTTGAATCTATTCGTGAGAAATGTTTCTCGCTGTACCATTGCGGCATTCTTGTATGTTGTCTAATATTGATTTGAAGTGTGTGCAGCCAAATTGTTGAAGACGATATATTGTTGACATTGACGTAGTAGCTCCTCTTTAGGTACAATAGTCACATAGAATTACGAGAGAAATTGTTATAAAACCTACTTAACGAACGTATTTCAAAATAAATGATTCCCTGTTAGAAAACCCTCGACCTGCGCTGAATAACTTTGAGGATGACACTAATCTTCTAGCTTATCAAAATCTTGGAATAAATAATGTTGAAAAAAAATATACCAGGATCAGTGGATGAATTCTCAGTAAGATTGTCTACCTCCAAATAGCCATTGTTCTACTCAACAACTTTGTCAATGACACCAACCTTCTAACTGATAAGGATCTTGAGATACAGATGATTGATTTTTTTAAATTTATTTTTTAGTTTCATTCTATACATTACATTCATTTCTTATACATTTGCCGTAGCAGTTCAGATTTTTTACAGGTGAGTTGATTTCACCTGCTTATAAGAGGAAAAAAACACGTTTTCAATTTTCTTAACCTAACTTAACCTAAATATCTAACGCATTAATCGTGGCAAAACAAGATTGTAACGAGTTTTGCCTGAAATTATTAATTATTTTATTTGAGATTTATTTCAATGTTTCAATAAGGGAGGAAGCCTCAGAATCATTTTCAAAATTTTATTTTAAATTCTCTGCAGAGCTTCTTCCTGGTATTACAACAGCTAGTCCATATTGGTACAGCATACAACATGGCTGCCCTGAAAATTTGTTTGAATATCAAAAGTTTGTTCTTAAGACAAAGTTTTTGATTTTCTATTAATAAGGGGATAGAGACATTTTACATATTTGTTACATTTGGCTTGAATACCCTCAATGTGATTTTTGAAAGTTAAATTCTTATCTAGCATGAGCCCTAGATACTTAACTTCATCTGACCAATTTATTGGAACTCCTCTCATCGTGACAACATGTCTATTTGATATATAGAGCTTTTGGTTTATGTGAGAAAACTATTAGTTGAGTTTTTGGAAGCATTAAGAGAAATCTTCCATTTTTGCAAGTACTTTTTTGCAATCGACTACAGATGACACGCAGACTTCTTCCTTTGGCGGAGAGGCCTGTGTCATCCGCAACAAGGATTTTTGACATCGCTGGGGTAACTCAGGTAAGTCAGATGTGAAAATATTGTATAATATTGGTCCCAAAATGCTGCCTTGGGGAACATCAAGTTGTTATGTGGGGGAGGGAGGGGGTATAAAATTGACAATTTTGCGTTACGTAATATTTGAATGAACCCATAGTCACCTTTTACGTCAACAGATGGTACTGTTAGCAATGCTAAACGGGTCGCCAAATTTGTGTATGGGATAAGTGGAAGTGAACCATATTGTTAATATATAATATAATATATTTGCTAACACTGTCGAATGCTTTTTCTATGTCTAGAAGAGCAAGACCAGTAGGATAGCCTTCAGATTTGTTGGAACGGATCAAATTTGTTACACGTAAAAGTTGATGAGTGGTCGAATGTCCATGGCGGAAAACCGAAACTGTTCATTAGCAAAAATTGAATTTTCGTTGATCTGGACCATCATTCTGTTCAAAATGACCCTTTCAACAAGTTTACTGATGGAGGAAAGCAAACATTGAATTGAATGAATTGAACATTGAATTCAATGTTCAATTGAATTGAACATTGAATTGATTGAACGATAGCTAGAAGCTTCTGCAGGATTTTTGTCTGGTTTTAAAATTGGTACTACCTTAGCATTTTTCCATTTATCAGGAAAATATGCTAATTGAAAACATTTGTTAAATATATCAACTAAGAATGATAAGCTACTTTTTGGAAGTTTCTTGATGAGGGTGTAGAAAATTCGATCATCGCCAGGAGCTTTCAAATTTTTGAATTTTTAGTAATAAAAGTTCTCACTTTTTCCAAACCAGTCTCCCAGGAATATTCGAAAACGTTCTCTTGATTGAGAATATTTTCGAAGTCCTGAGTAACTTGATTTTCTATTGGACTAGTGAGTCCTAAATTAAAATTGTGCGCGCTTTCAAATTGCATAGCAAGTATTTGAGCTTTTTCGCAATTAGTTAGTAATAATTTGTTTTCCTCTTTCAATTCCGGTATAGGCTTCTGAGGTTTTTTTCAAAACTTTAGATAAATTTCTGAAATTGCCTTCTCCTCACGTTTTTAAGACGGATCAAGAGTTTGAGATCATCGTCCGATTCAAATTTTACTTCACATTTTGGAATTGCAATGCTCCTGGCTTCAACAATTGTTAATGTTTCAAGAGCATTGTCAATATCAAGTTTTGTTTGTAGAGAAATGTTAACATCAAGATTAGAGTCAATAAATGTTTCATATATTTTCCAGTCGGCTCGAAAATAATTAAAAGTTGAGCTGATTGGAAATGTAACAGGGATCAGAATCAAAATCAGCATGAGTAACTAATTGGCTACAAAGATGACTAGAGTCGGTTAAGACCAAACCAATCGTTGATGGGTTTCTAGAAGAGGAAAAACATGTAGGGCTATCAGGGTAATTGAGAAATATCCTGAAGAGCACTCATCAAATAAAATTTTGCCTTTGGAATTACTTTGAGAATTATTCCATGACCGATGTTTGGCATTAAAGTCACCAATGACAAAAAAAAAAATTGACTTATTTTCGCAAGTCAGTTTGGATCAAATTGACTTGCTGTCCAGACCATGGAAAAGGCAA
>NW_018734560.1:0-39873 GCF_002204515.2 Aedes aegypti
TATGTGATTCACATTTTCAACTTTTTGTTGTTATTTTTATTGTGTTATATTCAATAAGTTAAGATGCAACACAACACGGAGACCTATCTTTTGCTCATCAAACAAGATACATCAAAATAGATAGAGCACTGCAATAATATAGAAGAAGTGATACCATTTTCGATTTCGATTTTCCAATTTTGAAATTGCTTCTTCAAATGAAATTGGTAATGATTGATGATACAATGACTTCCTGTGCAGCCTCAATTACGTATAATTTTTTACGAAGTAGTGGTTTAGTACCTTCGATCACTCGCTTGGTTCTACGGGCGGCGAGTGATGAAGCTCTCAGATCCTTACCTTATCCAAACGCACATATCCGTTCCATGACAACTGTGGAGAATACAGAGGTATAAGCTCGATCTCTAGCAAATATTGGCTGTCGGCCACTAACATTCCCTTCCCTTCCCAGATGACCGGAAGGACGTGACCGGCACCGTTGTTGACTTTCAAATTTGTGAGCGCTCGATTCGTGCGCTTCATCGTTTTGTAACAAATAAAAATAAATTAAAAAACGATGACTTTTTCCTGGAATTTTCAATTCACAATTCAAAATCACAATTCAACAAGATTCACCCAATTTGTTTTAGTTAAAATTCAACTGCGTTCAGCATTGTCTTTTTCGTAATTTTGCTAACATGTTCAATACTTGAATATAGCCATCTTAGTGAGGCATCAAGAAAGTTATGTACGTCGTTGGGGTGACAATGGTCAAAAAAGCATATGTAACGATTGTTTTATTGAATAACTATCGCAATTAGCTGCCAATAAACTTAAAATTTGGTGTGTAATGTAACTTTGATGGTACATTAAACAAAACTGTTCAAAAAATTATTGAAAAATATTTATTCACAGCGGACACTACCAAGTGAATAAAAAATGACCCAATCTCACCAGCCATTTTTGATGTTTTGGACACCGTACGAAAAAAATATTTTTTTTGGAAAAATCAATTAAGATTTCGGAAATACTTGTGAAGTGCATGAAAATCTTTCAACCTTCTACTAATACACGATAGAGGTTAAGTAAATGCGTTATCTTTGCACAAAGAAATTCAATGCTTAGATTTTTAATCTAGTTTCACACTACAAGTTTATTGATATACGTAAACAAAAAGGTACTAAATTCTAAAAATGTATATTGTTAATGAATTATGTTAATAAATAAGTTTCCCCAACATATGAATAATTATTTCTTAAGCGATATCTAGCGTTATTAAGCTGAATATATTACATAAATCATTATTTTCCGTTTTGGACCCAATCTCACTCCCTAGACCCCATTGGTCCACCCCCATCGACCGGTACGATAAAGTCAAAACCTCTAAAAAACACGCACACAAAAAAGTGCACTCATTGCAAATAGAGGTCAATCATTTTGCAATTTTAACTGTAGACAAGTTTAGCGACCTCTGAAATGTCATCTACCAAAACAACAGATACGAAAAAAAAAAACCTTTCCTTCTGCGTTCTTCTCTCCGGTTCTGAAACAGGTCGAGTCATAAATTAACGACACAAAAACGCGACAAGTGCCAACAACTTGAGTAAGTTCTTGCCCTTTGTTTCCAGCTGGTTGTCGTTTGTTTTAAACGTCTTTTTTTCGACACCGACCCGATCCGCAGCCAACGGTTCTGAAAGAAATTCGTTTGCCCATTGCATCATTACTGGGGGGGACGTGTTTTTTGGGTGCTTGAAAAGACAACGATTGAAACATAACAATCTGTGCCATACTTTCCAATGGGCATGGAGAAACAAGAACTAGGACTTTGGTGTGAAAATACGATTCAGGTGTAATTCTAATACATTTCTCGTCATACAAAATAACATTGGTATGTATGTCCTTGAGTAGATTCCAATAATGAAAAGTGTCCATTAGCCTGGGATCACGGTTATACATGAAAAATTTAAGATCTCGTCCAATGTCACTTTTTGGATTGCATTTAGGTCCCAATAACAACTTCAGCTCGATCGGCGTAAACTAATAATTTTAGTCGCCAGCCGTTTAAAAGTTTGTATGGGGTTTACTTATGGGAAAACTTACTTTTACAAAAGAAAAATCACGCAAGAGATCGCCCATTGTCCTCTAATAAACAATTCGAACACAGATCTCGATAGGTAATTTTCTACAATGAACAAATAGCGAAGACGCAAAGCAATCCGATGCTTGTGGAAAAGTTTAATTAAGCATAAGTAATGGAAATTTTGGCCCGATTGTTATTATTGTTATTGCTTTACGTGTTTATGAAACGTCGCCTTGCCAATAGGTTTTTCATTGATTAACTTTTTGCACAAGAGTCGGATTGTTTCGCAGGTCTTCGGCAATATTCTTCATCGTAAAAAATACCCTATCGAGGTTCTGTGTTTAGAATTTTTATAGAGGACAATGGGCGACCTCTGGCAATTTTTCTTTGTAAATATAGTTTACCTTATAGTATCCCATACAACTTTGAAATATAGTTTTTCTCCGAACGGAACTGAAAAATTTCACAGTTGTTAATAGGACCTAAATCAATCCAAAAAGTGGACTGGAGCGAGAACTAAATTTTGTCCACACTAGTGTCCATGAGTTATCTATTGACATCATGTGATTTTACCGTTAGGCCACCCGTGTACTTAAAATAACACGGAAGACCGTGTTATTTTTCCCTATCTTATTGTCTCACTCCAAAATCTTCATCAAAACTTTGCCAAAAGCAATAATCTCGATTATTAGTGAACCGATGAAGCAAAATTTAATGGATTGTGCACCTACCTTATAGAATTACATGATAAATTTTTACACCGATGTATGGAATTGGTAAATGAGATTTCTTCTTTGATGACTATGCACTGACATCCCGGGGGACGGACCTGGTGTATGGTTTAGAAAACACGCCTTTTACGCCGAGGACTGGGCATCGAATCCCATCCCCGAGATAGTCACTAAAAATTTCAGTAATGACAACTTCCTTCGGAAGGGAAGTAAAGCCGTTGGTCCCGAGATGAACTAGCCCAGGGTCCTAAAACATCTCGTTAATAAAGACAAAAAAATGACATCCCGTGCATCCTTGAGTAAATTAAATTAATATAAGAAAAAAAAATCTAACCATCACGTTTTACAAATTTAATAACGCACGATTTACTCAAACATCAATGACATGTTCATGGTAATCTGAAGGGAACAAAATTCTTAAAATTTCGCGGTGACTTAGGCGATAAAACCAAAATTTCGCGCTTGGTCGCGGCTCATGCTTTTAGTCAAATTTTACACTAAAAAGACTGTTGCAGTGAAGGTTATTTAAAATGTGTAAACTAAGCAATGTTTTTTAGTAAATTGTAATTTTTATTTTACCGATTAAGATAAGTTTATTACTTATTAAAAAATGAAAACCGAAACAAGCAAACCTGAAGAAGTTCAATTTAAAACTAAATGGTACAAAAATGTTGGTGGAACCCTGACTTCAAACATATTAACCATTTCATAGGAAAAAAAACTGAATTTTTACTGCGATTTTCATATGACTTGTCCAGATTTAATACATTCACGGCATTTCGCGAGATTTCCGAATTTCGCGCCGAAGTCCACATTTCGCGGATTTCGCGGCTTCCGCGAAATCGCGAATTTCCCTTGTCCCTAGTAATCTGTCATCCCTCTGCATTTGATATCTGGATTGCAGTGAAGTGTTTTCATAAAGATGTATTGACATTGAAAAGCGAACTCTAGTTTTATTTTATTGTTGATGAAATAAATGGATATTTTCTCCCTTAAAAAAACTCATTTTAACGTATCCATCGTAAACGACCTATTATCAATAAAAAAGGCGACTGCAAAATCATATACGGTGTATTCATTTCTGTCTAAAAACATCTTTAAACCATTCGCCGGTGCTGAAAGCCGGACTATTGAGCTCCATCAAATACAGAACGGGCTAAGACACAAATGATTTCTATCAGAGTGCGTCTACAATAAACATAACGTGAGGCATCCGGTTGTGGTTGCTAGACGGACGCACATACCATTCATCAAATCGTCTTTCTCAATAGAAGAATACAGATTCCATAACGAAAGCAACAAAATCGCCATGCATATCTATATAGTTGAATATAATGAGTATGAATGATAAATTCATGCGGCTTTAATATCTGATCCCATTAGAACTATCTAAAACTGGTGTGCAGCTACTGTCCTTGAAGTAAACGAATTGAAAATACGAGGGAGAAAGTCCTATTCAAAGAAATTGCACGCTCAAAGGCATGTCCCCGCTGGATTACCCGGAAAACGAGTCTCTTCCACTTTCAAATTTGCTAACCGAAATGTTTTCTAGCACCTTCGTTTTTTACACTTTCTCGATAATTGAAATGGGTAAACCCAACCATTTGGAATTCCTTCTAATGTGTATTGGGAATCTATGAAAAAAAAGTCGAAGGACAAAAGGTCAAAGACAGAAGGTCAGTTATTTTGTTCTGTCGAAGAACAATATAAGAAGACAGAAGTTTCGAAATATATATTGAAAGAAGGAAAAAAATCTACCTAGCAAATCATTTTCGACCTTTTGTCCTTCGACATTTTGTCCTTTCGACCTTCTATCCTTTCGGCCTTTTGGTTTTTAGACCTTCTTGTAAATAACCCGTGTATTGGTTGCTCACAATCTTTTGAAAATCTGACACCACGTTTAATATAGTTTTCTTCAAAAAAGTAACCTCCTTAGTTTGATTCAAAACTTTGGAATGACTGAGGCAATCGTGTTGTAAAGGTAACCAAAATATTTTTTTGTATGAGTTAAAATAAATCAAAGTGAAGAATGAACTGTTTCCAACACGATCCGAAAAAATCAAGAAAAACAGCGTTAGTTTTTAAAACCTGAAATTTTATCGATTTGTCATTCACTCCGGTAGAGAGAATACAAACAAACGAAATGGGGAAGTTATGCAGCTTCAACAGAAATAAACGCCATCTCGAAATGCCGTGAAAATTTCTTGCATAGAAATGGTCAAGAAAACCATTTTTCTTTGATCGCAGTACGCAGTTGAAAGAAAAGTCATTCAAATGAGCTCAAACGTAGAAAATTTCCCTTTCCTTGTCATTTCTGCTGCAAAAATTTTTACTTTCTTAGGTACTAGCTTTTAAAAAAAATAATCGAATGACACAATTTGACGATAGGTAAAGCATGTTTGCATGAGTCGCAAAAATTATAAACTAATCAAAACTTTATATTATAAAAACAAGCCCCAGGACAAATACCGCCACTGGGGAACCGCTAACAGTCATGACCAATTAGCGTAAAAATAAAATTTTTCATAAACATCAGCTAATTTATGTCTATCAGATGCATTTGAAGTCACTGTTGGCGCTTAAGTGTTCGAATATGAGTCAAAACGGTACCAAACGCGGGAATACAAACACGGTGAGATTTCCAACAAGAAATGCGCATCAAGATAGATTTTTCCTTGCAGGTTGGCGGTGATAATTGAGATCGTTGCCAGTGTCCTTTGATTATTTTGTTTGGACCAAGAAGCACAGTTAGTCAAGAAATTTGCACCCAAACCAATCGCATTTTCACTCTCAAGATTTTTTCTAAAGACAACCTTTAATAAACCTAATGAAATGCTTGTAAACCTGGCCACTGTTTAAAGATTACAAATATCAGTCAAAATTGCCTAAAGAAAAATTTCTTCTAAAGCAAATCAGTAACACGCTTTGCCAACATTGCCAAATCACAATAAACATCGGTTCTACTCTGACAAAACCTTTGCAATGTCACAACATTTGGTTTGGCTCTTACCAATTCAAGCCTATATTTGCCGTAGTGTACTGATAGCTACTGATCTGATGAATTTCCAGCTAGATTTTATTTTACAATATACAGCCAAGGATACCTCCTGGGAAGCATTTGCGTTATCTGGAATATATACACTATAGATAATTATAAAAGACATACAGAGTTTGGAAAATGTTTCTTCGAATTATGTAGGAAGATAAAAATATGGGATAATTGTTAAATTTATTTTTTAAACGATTTTTTGAAAAATAAAAAACATTGAGATCCTCAGAGAATTCCTCTAAAAATTCCTCAAGAATTCCACTACTGATCTCATTCGTGTAGGAACGGTGGGCAAGGGGTGTTCACAGCTTTTATATTACAACGTTAACTCTTTCTACTAGATATTTTGTTTCTCGATATCGAGTAGAGCCACCATAGTAAAAATAGCTTTTCAATGGCTACCTCGATGGTCGCATTGAAACGCAGTTACACAGGTTTGTGTTCTGTAACTCGATGGTCCGCTTCAAATTCGAGTTAAGGAAGAGTGACTGTACAACTATAAAATATTTCTTTGATTTTACTCAATGGTTTTCCAAAACTTTTTTTATGAATTAACTTTATTACTTAAATTCTTTACCACACTTTTGCAATGGAATAAATTATTTGATGATTTTCAAAAGATTTGAAGCAAAGTTTTTGAGCCACCTTCAAATTTTACTTGGGAGAATTTTAGAACAATCAAATATCTCATGGAATTCGAAAGGTGACTTCAGAAGTTTTTACTAGCAAATCTCCTGGAATAATCAAATAATTTTGTCACATTTGTTGTATATCAACAAAATACAAATTTAACTAAACCTTTCAAAACAAGTTCAAAGTTTTGTCCTTCACATTGCTCCCAAAAAATCAAACTTGGATCCTTCAACACTTATGCTGAGAAATTTTGCTGTAGTTTTACCACGGTGCTCCCCTGCCGTTATTATCAAAAACAGTTCCGCATCAAATCTGTGCTCACCAGTTCGTTTTCTAAAGCTTAAGCTGCATATCTAATGCAAAATTAAAAAAATCGTAGGACGCGCGTTTTTGAAGTTACACCTTTTGAAATTGTATTAGTCCACAACCTCCCAAGGATAAATCGGAGATATTTAAAGAGTTTTCATTGACAAGATTATCAAAAGATATATATTTTTCAAAATTTGTTCAAAGTTGGTTTGTTTTAGTTATTGTATCCTGTGGGTTGAGTTTTGAATGAGAAAATGTTCGAAATTCGAGGTACGCTTTTTTAGATGTAAACCATTTAAAAACACAAATTTTGTATTAGATTAATTTAGGCATGATAATACTGTTAAGCATGTTCAAAATATTTCCAATGACACACTGTCACTAACTTCTGCAAAAAGGTTTCGCAATTAACTGATTTTCTAAGACTCAAGCGCTCATTAAGGCAACGGAGCCAATTTTTGTGGTTCGTATTATTATTCATAAATATTGTTATGATCAAGCCCAACTAGCTGCCCCCTAGCTATTCCAGCGCTAATTTTGTTACTGTCCTAGAACTTAAACTTCAATTGCTGAGTAATGCACTATTGGTTAACAATGGCACTCTAAAACCACTGTCAGAACTTTTGTGATACTATTTTTTACTACATTTAGATTTTCACAACTAGCAATTCTAGGAACTGGAGCTCGAGTGATGCTCTTCAGGTTTATGGTATTCGGGGAATGGAATTCGGAGTTAAGTTAAAAGATGAATAAACTAGGTAAAAACAGGGTTTTTTATGGTATTCAGCATAACTTCCAATTTTGGTTACCAAAAAAATCATGAATTCTCGATAACTTTTTCAAAACGACGTAAGTAACTTTCCATACGAATTTTGGGAAAATATTATTAAAGAAATCACAACCTGTCTTGTAAAACTGTATTATATATGAATTCAACTTTTTAGACATTCTTTCGCCGAGTACATCGTTAAATTTTACATACATTCAGCTCGTGTTTAAAAAAACTAGGTTAGTTGTATTATTTCCCAGCAAAAAATATGACAAAATGATACTTTCCGACGTTTTTTGTACGGCAGTAATAAATCGACTCAAATAGTGGTTTTGTTTTGATTCGTGGTAAACGTCACTTTGTCTCTCCATCAACGGAGCGGCGAAATAAGCGTGTTAGGTTTGCGAAAGTTGATAAATCTTTACTTAAGCCGTTTGTAAATCATTCCAATTGGTCCCCAATCAGTAGGTTTCCTTAAGGGGGACACCCGGTGGTCCCAAAAAGTGACCACTTCAATTAAATTTCCACTTTGAGTCTACAGTTACTTTATTTACGACAAAGGCATGAAGAAAAAGCCGTCGCATGATATGTTAAAAAAAAAACGGAAATGTCCCCAATGAACAGGTTCCTTCCGGGAAATTTACGGTGGTCCCAAAGTGGCCACTGTTATAGTCCAAATATCCATTTTAGGTCTACAATTGTCCCCCCCCCCTCATTTACACGAGAATTGAAAAATGAACGCGTCCGCACGATATGGTATTGGATTCAAATTCAATTGCCCTAATTACAGGTTTACACGGGGACCATCAGGTGGTCCTAAAAGTAGTCACTGGTAGTCAACTATCCATTTTGAGTCTACAGTTGCCCTATTTACGACAAGAACCATGAAGAATGAGCCTCGCATGATATGTTTTTGTGTCAAATCGAAATGTCCCTGATGCAAGGTTCCCCGGGCACTTACGCCGGCGCCATGAGTGGCCAAATCTGTACAAGACTCATGTTCAACTTTTATAGGGTAATTTATGATAAGCTAGGGAGAAACATTATTGCGCGATCATATTTTTGAGTGAATAAATTGTTTGATCCAATTTCGATCACCACCGGCACTGGAAATTCCGGGAAATGACGCATATCTTGGTTGTTTCAGAGACCGAGTCTTTAATACTTTGGCCGCACCAATCGCTTCCGAATTGATTTGCCATCTTCATGTGGCAGGTAATTTGATTTTTTAAAGCCCCGAGATCTTTCTAAAAACACATCATAATTTTACTGCATAAGACATGCTCCGGAAATCCGGATAACAACCGGTATCCGTGTGCATAGTTCATCTCGTGGATGCAGCCTTAAAACTAAATTAGCTTGACCCGTCATTACTTCTTACAAGAATTTTAAATCGTCAATTTGTCAAGTACGCAATCCAAAGTGGCCCAATTTGCCTGTCAAGTTATTTTTGACAACCCCCTTGTATATAGACGCAACTTTGAATCAAATTTGGATGGTACAATTTTTTCAGAATAATCACGGTCGAATACAATACCATTCTACGATTTTTTTTTTAATTTTGCCCCTGACATGCAGCTTAGTTATAGAAACACTGGTGAGCACAAGATTTGATGAAGATTTGTTTTTTCTGATAATAACGGTCAGGGGAGCACCGGTGTTTACTAGATATTCTTTGCTTAATTCCTTGAAATAGTTCAATACGAAGTCTTACAGAAACATTTCCAAATATGGAATGTGTGGTCACGTTTAACCTCGTTTCGCGTTAATTTTTTGAAATTCGCTGGTGAAAAAAAGAATCAGGAATGGTGCTATGCCACGTGCAAATGTTCTGTGGGGAACCATGTTTTTTAAAAGTGAATAAAAATGTTTTGTTTTTGTGGATTAAATATTGAAGTGATTTGTCGAGTTTATGATCTTTTACTTTGTTCGATTGCTTGCGTTTTGCTCGAGAGTGATCTGTGATAGCCCAGCAATTGATTTCGTTTAGCGCGACTCGTCTGTTTATCTCCTGTGTGTTAACATTTTTGAAATTGAAAAATTGATTGTGTTCGTCGATGTTCGGTTCGGCATGAATTAATGAACGTGGCGGTGCGTGCATTTTGCTGGTAGTGCATGTTACGGCTCATTTTTAGAATGAGCGACGGATGCAGAGGAAATTTCCGTGGAATTTTTTGTGAGTTTTTTTCTGATAACGCCAAAGACGAGAAAAAAGAACAATATTTTTTGTAGTAAACCCTACAAATATCACTTCAGTTATTCGTTGGTTATATCGTAAGGGATTCGTCAAAAAAAATTCAGAAATTCTTATAGGTAAATTCTTGATTTTCCTTAATTTAGTTCAATTTATCGAATTCAATTTAACATGAAAAGTATACAGTAGTTCTCGATTTATCTCGGTTCAGTTTTATCGGCGCTTTATTTTTGTCACGCTGATTAAGCACGGTTTTTGTTCAATTATATCAATGCCATGACCTTATTATTGTGATTTTTTATATAATTTTAACCATGAACTTGAATAATCCTAAAACCAATAACACTTTTCTATTTGATCTGACTTTAAATTGTGCTTTTCATTGATTAAAATCTGATTCAAGAAATGTTTTTTATTAAGAATTTTAATAAAACTGAATCCAGAAAATACAGGTTTCATTTTATCAGTCAAAATCAATCTTGATATAATCGAGACCATTAACTGACAACCAAAAGAAGCAGAAACTTATTTTTGTAATCTGTTTCTCGAGAAAATCTGGATATAAAATGGATATTGGATATGTTAGAATTACAGGCGAACTCGATTAGGGATTAGGGATTCGATTATCCGGAATTTCAGACTCGATTTATCCAGGTATGTTTTTGATATTCTTGTTTTTAGTTATATGCATAATATTGAGATAATTTAGTAATTGCAATGTTCAATATTATATAGTTTGGAAAGTTTTTCACGTAAGTAGGAAAAGGGGAACTGGAAAAAGGGTTTTTTTTTGTGTATGCTGGTCATGGCTTTACTTCTCAAGAACCCCTAATGTCCTAAAATGAACTTCGCTACGCCACTGATCATATAAATAAAACAACAAAGATTAAAATCAATATAAAGTTTCTTTTATAGTAGATTTTTTTTTGTGATTCGATTAATCCAAAGGTAAAAAAATCCACCTGTATTTGAAGAAAACCAATATATTAATGTAATTTCTAAACCCTTCTAAACCTTAAATCATTAGCTTTATGGGATTTGGCTATTTTTTTTCGAGAGATCCAAGAATGAATTGGAACTCTTTATAAAACTGTTGAAAAAAATCCCAAGAAGAGCGCTGTTTAAAGAAAAACAATTCTGGTAGATAATACTTGCATGTATCCTCTTGTGAACTTTTCCGGAGAAATTCAAGACGAAATCCAGTGGAAAAAAATAAAAATTCTCTGAAGAAACCCGCCAACAAATAGGCTGGAAAATTATGAATATTTTCGTGCAGAGCTTTGAAAAAACAGTTCAACGTGTGTCCGCTGGAAATTTTATAGAAATGGTCGATGTTTTAGTTTTCTTGAAGAAATTTAAAAACATGTTATTTTTGAGAGAGTTTCGATTATGGAGGAACCTTGTATCAAGAATTTTTCTGTGACAAAAAAATGCAGTAGATCTGATCAAGAAGCTTCTCTGAAAAATCGCAAACAACATGTTCCTAATTGCTTGTCAAAAATCTTGTGAAATATTAAGGAAGAATCATGTAATGTTTTTGTAGAAGTCCTGGATAATTTTGCAAGTAATCCTGAAGAAATTTGGAAAGAGATTTTCTGAAACATTTGTTAAAGGAATCTGAAAAAAACATTACGAACCTCATAGGCAAAGGTGTGAAAAGCTGTTGATGAAACCTCTAAAACACCTTTTGATATAGCCTAGGTGTCTGACACAATTTGGTGAGGCTGCCAGAATTTTTGTTTTGATAAATTCTTAGTTATTAATGAGCAACTGGATGATATTTTAAAAACTCAAAATTGTACCATTATCTTAATCTTTATCTTCTATATAAAATAAAAATAGAGTGGTGTTGGTATTTACGAAATGGCTTGGAACGGACTCAACGGGTTGACGTAAGTGCTAACTGTAGCATTCGACAAAGGATGCGAACGTGTTCGGGTTTCGAAATAATCGCGAATCGAAGTAAAGACTAATTAGAAAGGTTGTTGACGAAATTTTATGGTATATCAAAAAACCTAAACAACTTCCAGGAAAATTTTGTTGAATAATAGCTACTCATTTGGGAATGGTTTCCGGGGAATCCAGAGGGGCGGAAGCTGGTAAAGTAGTTTTGTAGAAAGCACGGAAAAAGTAACGGAATAATTTCATGAAGAAATTACCATGGGAATTCTCACATGATTGAATACCTGAAAAGTTCGTTGAAGAATAACAGGGCATATTTCCTCATGATATTTGGAAAAAATCTTGTGTTTTTAAACAAATTGCAGAAGTATTTTGCAGTACTTTCTGATGATCCTTTAGTAGAATTCTAAAATGAAATATTGAAGGTTGTGAGTCGCTATAAATTCTTGGATACATGTCTTGTAGATTTCCTGAAAGAAATCAAGGGAATGAATTTTGGCAGGATTTCTCAGTTCCATAATGTATGTTATCACTCAATGATAATCTCGAACAATCACAGTATTATGGATGAAATCCCGTATTAAGTTTGGACAAATTCTTAAAGAAAATCCCTACCAATATATCAAGGTAAAATACCTCTTGACAAGTCTTATTGAATGGAAGACTATCTGGTATTTCTTGAGTAACGGATCTAACAGAATCAGAGCAAATATAGTGTGGTCATAGAATAATCTAGGAATTAGTACATAATTCTTAGATGTGTTTATTATGAATCCTTTTATTCTATAATTATAGTTTTCAAAGATTTTTCACCAACCACGTAGTCCATATTGTTAGGGTTTCCATCCTCCTTTCCACTTATGGTGAATTTTTCGTTTGTTGTTTTGACACCACCAACCCTCAAAATGGGCAACAGCAATTTATGATTGCGTGTACAGTAAATAATGAAGGGTTGTTCAATAAAACCACGGCATTCTGAAGAGAATTTGTGGATTAAGGCATCATAAAAAATAGGCTGCAATTTCAATTTTCATTTAGCATCAAGTATGCATCATTTGATACTTTAATAAGAGATAGGGTCTACAAATAAAGGGGTGAGTTCATAAAATTCTAACTACAGCTCTAGATCAAAATTCACCTTTAGAATCAGCATATGGTGTGTACATCTTTTAATCTTCTGGCTCGCACTGATGAAAAAATAGTGTTTGTCCCAAAGGTTGATCAGGTGCAAGCCCCACATGCTTTATGACATCCTTTTCTGTCCCCGTTTAAAACGTGTACAGTTTGCCGTTCCAATGTGACCAACGCCAACTGAAGCATCTGTATATCCGCGTGCGCACTCTCTAAGGCGCAAGAAACAGGCGTTGGAGTGCTTCGATCGTTTTTCTCTCTGTTACATTCAGGTGTAGTTCAGGGATAGATTGCGCCAACAGTGGTACCACACATAGGACATAAATCGAAAAAAAAACTCTTTTTCCAACTTCTATACTATGACCTTCGATGCAAAGGGCGATATTCAAAACTGAAAAGGAAATAGACGGCTCCTTTTTTCAGTGGTAATAAAACGAAATCCTGAAGCAAAGAAAGCACGCATGAATGATCAAACTAAACACAAAAGTTATGTATTAACATACGCTGATTTCTAATCACTATTTTTTTTCGATCTGTTTTCCTAATTGCTAGTAATTTTTACGTTTTTCATTATTTTTCCCATAAGTTTTGACAGTTCTCTACTATCATTCTTACAATCACTTGTGTTGGAAACTTTGCAGAATCCAGCGTGCGGGAATCAGTGAGTGGAATTCAAACATTCAGTGTCGCCGCCGGCGGCAGTGAGAGAAACTGAAATGTTTGAAAGATCGTTGTCTGTACTTTTGGCTGCTGGCCAACTGTTCCAGCCGTTCAGAAGAAATAAACAGTGGTTTGCCCAATTAGGTTTATTATATCTTCGATAAACTTTTCAGTCGCCTTGCAGTTATCCAATACATCATGCTCTACATATGGTATAAAATGTTTTATGGCCCTTCGTAGAACAAAATGAACACCACATGTGGGAAACGTCGTCTTCACCGTCTTCGCATGTAGGGCTACCGGAATCCGAGCAGTGATCATGCCAGGTCTCATTTATGTATACACTGGTAGGTTGGGGTAAGCTATGCTGTTGCAATGCAGTTTAACAGTCCTAGCCACGCACTCCAGGACGTAGGCAGGTCGGCCCAAACCGACGACGACGAATCTCGAAAGGAAGACAAGAAAAGATTCTCTCACCTTTGGAAAACAAGCGAATCGCCACACCACGATACGGCATCGCAGGAGGCGCCACTGGGGTTAAATCGGTTGGTGGTATTTTTCATTATTGAAATCCTTGCTCGATGGTTAACGATGGGAATTAGCGCTTCTTTCGTCATAGAAAAAACTGATTAATTGAAATATTGTAATTATATGATCATTTTAGAGAAGGTGTAAGATACTACTAGGGGGGGGGGGGCAGCTTCTTTTTTTCTGAAAGGTTTATAAACATATCTTTAGCAACATGCCTCTTCTTTTTCTCTTGCATTACGTACGCAACTGGAACAGAGCCTGCTTCACAGTTTAGTGTTCAATGGCAACTTCCACAGTAATTAACTAGAAGCTTTCTCGTAAGTTGACAATTTTTTGCATTAGTACATCATGTGGCAGGGTACGATGATATTCTATGCCCAGGGAAGTCAAGGGAATTTTCCATTACGAAAAAAGATCCTGGACCGACCGGGAATCGAACTCAGACATTCTTCGCATGGCTTTGCTTAGTAGCCGCGGACGTAACACCCGCTAAGATAGGCCCCTCAGTTATTTACGAATCGATTCGAAAGATATTTTTCACTGGCACGTCAGATATAACTGAAATTTAACACATATTTTTGAAAACATTTTTCCAATCACGGAGCTCAATAGTAATATGGTTTGCATTAAAGTGATTTTTTTACGAAAAATAACTAATCGATTTATTCTGAAAACAGGAAAGCCCTACACAGAAAAAAAAAAAACTGATGCTGCCTTCAATGTGGTTTTTCTGTCCTAAATACATAACTTTGCTGAAGATAACCATAAAGCATTCCTTTAACTTTTTGAGTTATGTTAAATGATTGAAATTGTTAAAGAAAATTCACTTATCAACTTGCACGAACTCACCCACTCGAGCTGAAAATTTCGTCAAACGAATTCAAAACAAATAACTTTTGATGTGCACACAAGCAAGACTGAACTAATAGGTTTATAAATAGGTTACCTTCAAAATTATTCCCACGGATGCGAAACAAAACCATACAAATGTGTCACTCATTTGTGGTGCAAGAGGTTACCGTAAATTTTCCTGAAGTAGGTATGCGAATCGAAATCAAAGGAGTAAAGAATGTCTAGCCAGGCCTTCTAGAAGGCAATAAAATTCAAAACCAAAAATCATTCGAGAGCGTTTACTAACGTCATTATCATTGGGGGGCCCAAGTGGGGGGCAACGAGATAGCTTGGGAAGCGAAAAAAAAGTTGGAGATATTTACACACTAACCTCGACATAGTTTCCCGCTGGGTGCGAATGTTGCAAAGGAACGCGAAGTGTTGTGGCATTACACTTTTTGGAAAGTGGAGTAGAGAAAGAGTCTAGAGCTCGTATCCACCATTTGAGGCGGTACTATTAGGTATTTATAGGTCGTCGTGATGACCCGCTTGCTTGGCTGCGGCGCCAGAAGTGCTCAGCTGTTTCGAGATTTCAAGATCAGTTTGTGCTCGACGACACCGTGCACGCATTTTTGTGTACGTTTTGGCACATCGTTTCAAACATGATGTCAGTTTTTATGGAATGCGACAGGATATTGAACATTTTTTAGCTTATTTTAGTTTGAATTTTTGTTCGTTAACGGATGGCAAAAAAATTCTACAATAAATAAAAACCATGACGATCCTTTTCTACTCGACTTAAATCAAAATTGATGAATATTTTTACCGTGGTGCAGAATTTGAGAAGAATACAAATTGAATATGTGTAACGAGTGTATAACGAGGGTGTAACAATTGTCTTCGAAATCAAAGACATATTTTTTCCACTTAACGTGAGAAACGTATAGGACGTATGTGCCAGTTATAGAGGTACCGTAATCCGGGGTATCATTGATCAGCGGGGTAACATTAATGGGAATGACGCATCTCGTAAAACGTTCGTATGATCTTTTATTGATGGAACATTTCCAAATCATGAATGGTGCTTCTTTTTCTTGTATTCATGAGCTAATGAAAGTGAAGATTTTTGCAGAAATTGCGTTTACTTCTTCTTCTTCTTCTTTCTGGCGTTACGTCCCCACTGGGACAGAGCCTGCTTCTCAGCTTAGTGTTCTTATGAGCACCTCCACAGTTATTAACTGAGAGCTTACTATGCCAATGATAATTTTTGCATGTGTATATCGTGTGGCAGGTACGAAGACACTCTATGTCCTGGGAAGTCGAGAACATTTCCAACCCGAAAAGATCCTCGACCGGTGGGATTCGAACCCACGACCCTCAGCTTGGTCTTGCTGAATAGCTGCGCGTTTACCGCTACGGCTATCTGGACCCTAATTGCGTTTACCTTATGCGTAAATTTGTCAACTTTTCGAAACAATGATTTCAATGGGTAAGTATGACACTACCGAGATTTCATGTCTTCACATAAACTTCTGCAAACGATTATGAGCCAAGAAAAATGCCGGTTCTTACTAAAAATGCAATCGCCCGAAAACGATTCCGATGTCAAAACCACAGACAAACAGGACGTATACACATGTAGAACAGAGATTCTCAAATCCATCGCCCAGTTTACACCATCATCATCTGGTAGCATGTTGCACGGCAAGGTGTTTCCGTGAAACAAGACCGGCAGATGGCGGAAGTAAGAAACGTCAAACGCAAAAAGAAAACGAAGCGCGCGCCTCTGGTTTGAGATTTGTAACATAGCGATTTGAAAATGACCGTTAAATGAGTGGTCGATGGAAATTTCGTCAGTGTTACGTCTGTTTGTCTGTGTCAAAACTATCATAAGTATGCTCAATTAGGCAACATTAACGAATTACTGTAAATATAAAGAATTCCCTTAGGAAATTGTCTACTTTTAGGCGTTTTCCTTTCCTTGTCGGGGTGTTTTTTATTTTTAAAAATAACTCAAAAAGTAAATGACTTGTAAGCGTTTGAAACTTCATACTCGGCTTCGAGAGCCGACATTTTCAATGTTACCGAATATTGTTAACATAGGTGATCAATGTTACCCCATATCGACTAAATCAAAAAATCACTTAAAACATTTTTTTAAACATGCTTAAATCTTTCAAAAAACAAAATGCAATATGTAGTCATGAGCTATGGCTGGCAGTACTTGTTTAAAAATATAAAATTTGAAACATTGCATTTTCAAACGAAATATTTAAGAAAATATTCAAAAAAATTATGATCAATGTTACCCCGGTTTACGGAAGTAGTAACGGGCTGAGGAATAAAAAATCGTCATAAAATGTAGGAAGTTCGTTTTCATATCTGAATACGTCACTCGAAGCTTTTCTATTCCATTTCACAAAATAAAATAACATTAGAATGATAAATCATTGAATCATTCAAAAAAGTGCTATCTCCATTACTGGATTATGTTCCAGTAATAGTGGTATTGTTAAATTCCCTATGGCCACCATTTGTCCACACACTATCATTGGATAAGCTATTCTATAAATCTGTCTACAGTCAACTCTCTCTTACTCGATATTCCGTATCTCGATATCGAGTTTGAGAACCATAGTAAAAGTTGGTTTTCATGGCTACCTCGATGGCCTCCTTGGCTTACAGTTGCACTGATTTTGTGTTCTGTAACTCGATACCTTCCTAACTCGATGGCCCCTTTAATATCGAGTTATGGAGAGTTGACTGTACTTACATGCAGACAGCACACATACAGAAGTTTATCTTTGATTTATTCATAGTCCAATATTTGCCACAGTGTATCGTAAAGTTAAACATTTTGAATTCTGTTCAACATTCCAGAACGAATGCTAAGCTAATGTTTTGCATAAGAAGTAATTTATGCAAGCGCGATTACAACTTATTGATGAATGGATCGTAAAAGCGTTTTTCTTGTTTTATGGGTTACTACTTTATAATGTGTGTTATGGAATTGGTATGCAGCATTAATAGAATCAGCACCATAGGTTGTATTAAATAGCAATAAAACCAGTCATTGGACTAACTACACAACTTGAATGCATAATGACACACTTATGTTGTGCTATGCAAAATTCGAACAGAATCTCGACAAAAAATAAGTTTCTGTTAACTGACTGAGCAAAAATATGCTTTTCGAATCCCGCTGTCTTTTAAAAATGAACAAAACTAGGAACGGATCCTGCTAATTTGAATGGACTCACGCGAACAGTCAACCATAATGCAGCTTCCTGTTTTTGTGTTGCAACTCTTTTAAAATTATAAATGACACTACCCATTCGTGTCCGAACAATCTGACTACACCATTGCCCACAAATTTGGCATTTGGACCAGACCTTAAGCCTGTGAGTTATCATCTACTCCTAGACATTCATCACAAACTGCAGCTTTACGAACATTAAAGGCATAAAGTTTTTCTCCTGTAGCTATCAAATTGTTTGCAAAACGGAACAGTTTGGAACGAAATAAAATTGTGATCCATAATTCCGGCCAATCAATATTAATTTTTATTCAGTTTTAGGCACCGAATTGTTCATATCAACAAAATAGTCATATAATTTAGTTGACTTTAACTGAAGTCTAAATTTAACAACAATAGCGTTTTATATCCATTTTTTGTTATTCGTTTGCTCGAGCATTTTTCGGTAATCTTTTAGGTGTTCTTAATTTAAGTAAAACGCTTTCCTCTATGAAGTCTCCATTTATATCTTCATTGGAGTATTCTTTTTACCATTTGTGCTATCATTTTTGCCTCCGAATTAATTAATGTTAATCCTCCCTAGAAATTATCAAGATAAAGTTGATTCCTTCCTGATAAAACCATTGCAGATAAATTACAAAATTTTCAAAGAACACGTACAAAAAACGTGACAAAGGGTGAGGTGGTCGAAAAAGTCGAAATTTAGCGTGACATAATTTGTGTACCATCCTTTACCAGATCTTGTGAACCTGGAGGCGTCCGTAAGAAATCCGTTTACTAGAAACCCAAGAGAAAGCAATATCATATAGACTTTTATACAATTTATTAGTATTGTAGGAAACCTAAATTTCTCAACACATTCCATAAGTATCCATGCTCTACTCTATCAGATGCTTTGTTCAGTCACCAACATCCTTTGAAGCGTTTATTTCCGCAGGATTTTTTAAGAAACTCTTCTTAATTTTGAGGTTTTCTATACGAGATGTCTTCTGAGGCACGCTGCGTGATCACTCCATCTGAGAAGTCTTTCTGTGGTAAAAGATTCCCGAGAGATAGGCGTCGAAGATTTTTAACATATGTATCATACCTTATAACTCAATGTTTTGCAAATGAATTTAAAAGGTTAGTCCATAGGTTAGTCGAAATAGGGAACAACTATGAACATAACTGGTACAACTTTCCTAGTATTAGAAAAGCAGTAACAGAATTTCGCAGATTTCACAGTAGTAGCAGAATTTTACAGATTGTTTGGTGAGTTTTACTAAACGTTTAGTTGTTGATAATTTTGTTAAATTTTACAATCTATTCAACACATTTTTAAAGATTTTTCAATAACTTGTACGTGTTTCACCAGTGTGTTTTCCATTTTTTTTTAGAGATTTCGCTAATATTTCTTCAATTGGTTTCTCCAGGGATTTCTTAAGAAATTTCTCCAAGAATCACTCCAGGGATCCCTATAGGCGTTTTCCCTAGATTGAATAAGATTTTAGTCAGGAAAATCTTCCATAAGATTTTGAACAATTCTTTTTTTTAGAAAACTTTGTGTATTTCGTTAGGGCATATTCAATAATTTTAAGGAAATTACTACATCTGAAAATTTCTCAGAATTACTTCAGCAAAATTTTTTCTAAGAAATCTTCTGCGACTTACTTCATGGATTTTTGCATGAACTTTGGCCGAAATCCTATCCATTCTGGTAAAGAAAGGCACTACATAAATTTTCGACATTCCAGAATTTGTGCCATTTTCGGATTCCAATGAAAATATCTACGACTTCCTCCCAACAGTTCTCAATGAAATTCTATACAGTTTTTCCATAGATTCCTCAATAAATTCAACTTGAATAGTGATGAAAAGTTTCTTCGTAGATTCCTCCAAATAATATCCTTCGATTCTTCAAAACTCGCTTGAAAAACTTCGTTAAATTAATCAAAGTTTCTCCATTAAGATTCATTTTTTTGCCAACGATTACCTCAATAATAATATTCGTAAATTCAAATTAAATTCCTCTGAGAATTAGGTACTGTTTATTTTATAAAGTGGACACCTTGTTTATGCTTTATTTTTTTATTTATCAACGAAATCTTAACCGGTTTTCTATGCATCGATCACTAAACAATATTTCCAAAAACTCCTGTTTTTCAAACTTAAACATTATTTTTCGCATAACCATAATCCTCACTTTTATAAACAAATTGTATGTTGGTATTCTTTACTAATTCTACTGGAGTAGAGACTCAAAACCATCAATAAATTTTAACAATCTTTTACACTAGGTCACTCTAGTGATTTATTCCATTTCTGCCAAGTTTGCTGAAGTAATCATCTTTTTTACTCCCAGTAAAAAAGTAAAAGTAAAAGCATATTCAAAATTGTTTAGACTACTGAAGAAACTATATTTGTGTAATAGAGATCTGAATCGTGACTTTTAAACGCATTTTAAAGTGTAAATTTCACTCTTTATGTTCGTTTTTATCGTTAAATCTCATACTTTTAAAATGTTCGCATATTTACAGATTTACAGCTCAAGAGGCGAATGAATTAAATAATTTAAAGCCTCGATAATAAATGCAAAAAAGATCTACAGCAATTTACGTTTACGTTTTTCTCCAAAGATTTCAATTGGTAATTTCAAAAGAACATATTATGAAAATAATAGATGGAACATAAGTTGATACTTTTCATTGCGCTCTAAGAGTTATTCTGTATATAAAGCATTTTTTTCTCTATTGTGCTTAAAATATGGTGCAGGTTTTAAAGTCTTCATTAGTACTTCCGGCATGACGTTCTTTAAACCAAAAACTTCTAGCCATTTGAGCTCCCTTTAAATTTAAAATATTTTTCTCGTGAACATCGGTATAATAGTAGTTTACGCAACAAATTGTAGAATGATGATTGTTACAGCACATGTTGTACATTTAATTACAACGAGGGCTGTGAAAATCGAGTTCTGCAACGAGTAGCAGAACTACTTTTTCAAAAAGGCATGCATATTTCAAGGATATTTTATTCTATTCTTCTTCTCTCCATATTAGCTTTCTTTTCTTTTTATACACCATCTTCATTGGACCGTGATTTTTCAATTTTTCAACTTTTTCCCGTATTGAGTGCTGTCTGGGGGATCTCCCCTTAAATGATTCATTACGCACTCAAAACAGTTGCGTTATAAAAAAGGCGTTGCGTAATGTTCATTACGCAACTGATTTCAGTTGCGTAATGACTATTACCACACTGCGTAACTCAGTGCAGGAAAGTAGGTCGTTTTGTGACAGATTTGCGTGATGAAAAACAGCCTAATTACGATGAGAAATTGTAAAATAGTAGTTTACGGAACAAGTTGCAGAATGATGATTTTACAGCACGAGTCGTAATTTTATCCTACTAGGCTTGCCGAGTAGGATAATTACGACGAGTGCTGTAAAAATCGAATTCTGCAACGAGTTACGTACAAACATTTTTTGCAATTCCCGTAGAAGACCACTCGATGGTATCAGAAATTATATCGGAATGCATTCACCATCATTTTTACAATTTCCTGTTAAAATTAATTGTGTAATTGATTCATTACGCAACTCAAAACGGTTGGTGTAATGAGAAGCGTTGCGTAAGCACTGGTTTCAGTTGCGTAATGACTATTTCCGCACTGCATACTTCAGTGCAGGAAAGTAGGCCGTTTCATGACAGATTTCCATGATGAAAAACAGCCTATTAAGATGAGAAATTGCAAAAAATTGTATTTATGATACCGTCAAACGGGGTAACTTGCAACAATTTTCAGCTTCAAAAGCTACATGGATGAAAATTTATGAGGATTCCGATGAGACAAAAACCATACGGTATCCGCCGTGTAAAAAATACCCACGTTGTATTAATTTTATCAGTGTTTTGGTTTTCTTGGATCAGGAGAGACGAAAAATATGCATTTTTAATGCTATCCTTTATGTGGGGTAACATGCAACACACAGTGCTACGTGAAGTACACTATTAAAAACTTAACCTATATCATGTTATTATGATCATTTATTAATTTTCTGATGTGAAAGTATGACAATATCAGAAACAGGCTACTCTACTCTCAGAAAACTAATTATAATTGATTGAATTATGAGTATTAAACCAATTCCGAATGAAAACTCCATTGGCATTACATAGGGTGTCCGGACAAGGAAAATATAGCATATTACAAGTCTTGAAGTTATTGGAAAGCCATTCAAACGTTTGAATGCAACTTTTCTACAAATACAATGGTGTTTTAGTACATAATTCAGATAAATTATTTGTTTATACATATGTAAATCAAAGCGACTTATCACATATTGATATGTATGTCTTAAAATGGTCTCTGTTAATGTTTTTCAAAAAAAAAATCACCATGATTTCATGAAGAATGTTCCAAATGACAGATCTGCAAGTTAATTTGTATACAGATTTTCAGAATTATTCATTGTTTTCATGAAGAAAATAAACTAAATTTTATAATAATATGATTCATGTAAATTTTTCTAAATATCCGAGTACTAAACGTGTATTGAATGATTAAGATACAAAAATGTTAATGTTACTAAACAAATATATGTTCAATTTTGCCTTTTCATGTGTTGTTTCGAATTTTATAGAGTTTAAGCATCAAATTATCAAACTTTTTATATTGTCAATTTGTACACTAAATAAGTACCGTTTTGATTCATATTACGGACAGCTTCTTATTCCGGACACTCTACTTTGTATGGGAAACATTTCACACCAAAGTTTCAATTTTGACGTTCAAAAGTTTCACACTTTCGAAGCTCGTTTTAATCAAATTTTTCCACAGATATCTATGAAAATTTATAATACTCAACTACCTAAGACGCCCCTTTAGTGGTTTGTCAGTTTAAAATAATGATTTTACTTTTCTTTTTATGATTTTCATGAGCTGTCCGTAATTCAATGCAAAGTGTCCGGTATATGAAGCAAAAGTAAGGAAGCGTCCGGAATAAGAATCATGGAAAGTCAACACATTTCTATTTATTTAAAATTATTCATGTATCGGAATCAAAATATTTGCCCACCATTAGAAAGTTAAGTGTTTTGAAGGCCCGATAACACAGAGGTATCATACAGATTGATTTATTTTTACATGCTTCCTGAAGGGTTATGCTTCCTGATGGATTGATGCCTTAAGTGTCCGTAATATGAATCAAAACGGTACTGTATTTGATAGCAAATGCCTCGAGAGACATAATTCTACCGTTTATGTGGTACGAGAAACGTTTTTCAACATTAATTTCATACAATCTATCGTGTAATATGATTTTCATCTCCAGTAAACTAAACGACAATTTGGTTACATGTCGAAATGTTGCAAGTTTCATCCCTGTTGCAAGTTACCCCCGTTAGACGGTACCTGGAAAATAGTTGCTTTAAAAAAAAACTTGTTTTTAGAAGGCTTCTTATTCATGGCGCTTTTGAAGATCAAGCTGTTTTTGAAAATAAAAAATATAGATTGACGAATTTTACAGCCAATTTCTAATGATCATTGATTTCGATAACCTACAAAATCGACCGTTCTAAATGTGTTCGTTTCGACAATTCAAAAAAAAAAATGTGTTCGTTACTCGCATGAAATTCAAATTATTTTTGTGTTTTTTTTTTATTATCACTAGGCATACATGTCCAAAATCCTTAATTTTTGTTTTAAACTCATGTTTTTTATTTTCATCAAAACATGCGCAATTTTAGATTTCAGTTTTAAGTTTTTTCTGGCCGACTACTCTTTTTACCTACATTTAACTTTCCTGGATGGAAATTATTTTCGTCTGTCGTATCCTCATTAAATTACCAGCTATTATTGTATGTACGTAAATAATAAAAGGACAGCTACTTCATGTCATACAAATCGCTCCCCGCTACTACCCGTGGAGATGTCTTGCCCAAATGCCCTTCTAAGTCTAAGGAATCGATGAGAGAGGAATGCTCTTGCCTAAGTTTGCCTAAACAGTCGTTTTGTGAAAAAGTTGAGAGCCTCAAAATGTATGAAAAAACGCAATTTTGGTGTTTTACAATACTTTCATGATCAAAACTTGTCAAATCTTCAGAATGCGTAATTTTTGCCATGAATTTTGAATCTGGAGCACTGTGCATCATAAGTTTGTTCCGAAAATGCTTCAAAATCATTTCACAGGAACTTTCGACTACGGGTATTTCTCGAGGGTTTCCACAGATAATTCTTTTTACATAATCTAAATGTAACTTTAACAAGGGTTGTGTATGAACGGCATTTGCTATTTCGTCCCATTGATCACCTCTTGTTTAGACTAACTATTAGGAGAAAGTCTGAAAAATTCTCCTTGGTGGAGCGCGGTGACGTATTTTTTGGAATACTAGAAGAACCACAGTAAGAGTTTTATGAAAAAAAAAAAATCATGGCAGAATTTGTGAAGGATCTTTTTGGTTTATTTGGTTCATCAAGATATTTTTATATTTACTGGACGAACCATGACAAAAAATCTGGACGAGCTTCTCTGGAAGAAATTTTAAATTAATTCTTGAGAATCCCTACAATATTCCAAAGGAAAAATTTCTCGACCGCCATTTAAGCAGACCCTTTGGCAAAATTTTAGAAGAATTTTTGATTGTGGTGGAAACACTGAAGGATTCCTCGAAATGGATGTAAATATCTGAAGTAACACCGAAAATATATTTTCTAGGCAACATATAGCAAATGATGTTATATAAGTAAATCGATGTATTTCTGAAGAAATTCTCTGACAAAAATCTTTGCGAATTCCTGAAGAAGAATATACGAATTCTCAATGAATTCCGAGGGGCATAAGAAATTTAGAGCGTACAGTTTGAAGAATACTTATCAAAAATTCAGAAGTTTTCAGAAAACTCTGTTAACATTTTTTTCTTTATTAACTCAAAGTCGATGAAACACTTCATTGAACACATTATTCCATATCGGCCTAACCGACATAAAAGAACTGATATTATAAAATCGTAACAAAATTTTGAATGTTACTTCCTGGTAGAGGCGAATCGCAAATAGATATCAAATTTACCATTACCGTCGTTTGGGGGTGATAATGGGTCAAAAAGGATGTGTACGAATTATTTATTGAATAACTATCGCATTTAACTCCATAAACTTCAAATTTTGGTGTGTATGTACTTGATGGTACATTGACAACTGTTCAAAACATTAAAGACAAATATTTATTCACAGCGGCACCACAAGTGAATGAAAATGACCCAATCTCACCCCATAGAGGGGGTGACATTGGGTCACTGTAATTGAAATAACTTGTTTTTGATAATATGGTTGCAAAACCATTCACAGCTGAAGAATATTAATGAAATACGATGCAACAAGATGAAAAGATATCTAAGATGTTTCACAAGTTGATAAACCACTTAAAAGAACGATTATATCAAAATTTGAAGAGCTATTGAGAAAAAATATGTAAACACAACTTCATCGTCAAGTTACATTAAATTTTCTATTTTTCCCTCGAATTGTCTTCAAAGTCTCATCCTCATTGCCATGAAGCACTATTCACGTTTCCCCAAGGTGTACTGAAACAGTGATAATTAATTCTTCGCAAATAGTTAATTTCGGAGCGACATTCCACGATCAATACATTTCAGGCAGATGTTGACGTCATAATCACGATATTCAGTGTTCCAACTCATTTGTACTTCCAGGAGATGTCTCTATAATATGAAAACACTAATAAATAATTAAATTAAAAAAAAAAACAATCCATTTTTATAAAATTTTACGATGTTGCTGCGCACGAAACACAGTTGCTGGATTGAGAAGTTGTCAAAATGCGTTGCATTGTTATTCAATGTACGGAATCCTCAAGTAGACTATTTTGATGTTTCAGAGATGCTGTATTTAGAAAGAATAAACACATCTTAATGAAAAAGAGAACTACCGGCACCGTAAAATGTCAAAAAAGTGGACTTGCAATTTCATTTACTGTCGTTCTTGCTTGACCCAATCTCACCCCCATTTTTGATGTATTAGACACCATACCGAAAAAAATAAAATTTTTGTTGAAAAATCAAATAGATTCCGGAAAATACGTGTGGAGTGTAATGAAAAGTTCAAACCTTCTACTAATATAACGGTAGAGGTTAAAGTACATGCGTGATACTTTGCACAGGAGAAATTTAATGTTGTAAATTTTATCTAATTTCAACATACAAGTTTATTGATATAGTAAACAAAAACTACTATTTCTAAAAATGTATATTGTGATGAATTATGTGTAATAATATGCTCCCTAACATATGAATTATTAATTTTAGTAATATCACCGTTATTAGCTGAAATAATTCATAAATCATATTTTTCCGTTTTGACCCAATCTCACCCCCCAGACCCATTGTCACCCCCATCGACGGTACATTGTAATGTTTGAATGTTAAAATTTGTTATTGGTTTTTTGAAATAGGAGTTAAGACGATAACTCAGCTCGTAAGGCATATAAGCTAAAAAATATCTTGTTTTGCCATTGTTATAACGAACTAGTAGCAAACATATCGACAAAACGAAATATAGATTACTATTATTATTGTGATAATGTTAATTATAACTCAATGAGCTCTTCGCGGATAAGGATAAATTATTTGTCATAATTCGAATTCTGCAATTTATTTTTATCTTTATTTTTGATATTGCAATGGCGTAATAGAATGTTTCTTAGTTTTGGAACTATGTATACTATTTTTGTTAATTTAACTTCTATTTCAAACAAATAAATAACCAACTTTTGGCATCGAATATTTTAGTTTAGTCTATGTTTAACTGTCATTCTTCTTTTTCTTGATAATGGCTTTTTTGTATTTTAATTATCTTTGAACGCAAAATTTGATATATCTAAGGTTTTTTAAATGCTTTATCTTCGTAAGTTATAAATCTCAAAATAATAACATATTTTACTATGATGGTAAAGTTATTTATTCTTTTGATAATTTATGCTAGTCATTTTTTGCTTTAATTACAAGTTTAACCATGATTGTTATAAATTGGTTATATGACGATTTTAATGGATAAAATTCCTAAAAAACATTTTTTTTCTATGATTGCATGTTTTGTTATTGATGTGATATTGAATCTCATATATTAATAACATAATAATGGTAGATATGATTACAAAATTTGTTCTTATTATATTTTATTCATCTTTACCCGGGTGGCGATTCATTTAGTTCGGAGAAATTATTTGATGAATTTTTCGGAGGAGTTTTTAGCTATAGTAATAAACGACTCCTTGGTAGAATTCTTGTAGGATTTCACGAGTAATGCTTGGAGGGTTTCTTGAAGAAATTACTTTAGAATTCCCTAAAAACTGTTTGAGAAATCTTTTGTGAAATTTCTGAACGACTCTACGGAAACACTCTTGAAATCATTGTTGTGAACAGGCTTCTTCCTTGCTCTTGACTTAGCATTTTTCTCCCCTTTCAATGATCAACTATAAGAGAGTAGCAATTTACCCACATACAAACTGAGCGTACGTACTCTGCGGGATGAAGAGTTTACACGTTTGGGATTGCTTTTTTTCGTTCCCCGAATTTGTTTTGACAACCTCAGTGCTTCAAAGAG
Organism: Aedes aegypti; assembly: GCF_002204515.2. Taxonomy (NCBI): domain Eukaryota; kingdom Metazoa; phylum Arthropoda; class Insecta; order Diptera; family Culicidae; genus Aedes; species Aedes aegypti. The sequence continues at coordinate 27,651 of NW_018734560.1, forward strand.
AAAGAGATCTTTTTCCCATTTCTCAGTTAGGTGGAGAGTATGTTTCCCATTTCTCAGATCGGGGAAGAGCATTTCCAGTTGTCTCTTTGCAGCCCTTAGCCAGGCTTGATAATACTCCTCAACATCATCAAAGTTCGATAACATACTTTACAGCGGCGTGCTGCCTTAGCCTCTTTGCGAAGGAGCGAAAAAATGCTAAGCAGAGAGCAACGAAAAATGAGCGAGGAGCACAAAATACAACAGAATAAATTTCCATGAAAAAAGAATGCTCTCACAACTCCTTGAGGACTGTCTTGTTTGGGCGTTACACTCAAGAGCTCTTTTGAAGCGTGAGCGAAGTTGAGCATCGCAACAAGAGAGAGTGCCCGAAAAAAAACCCTCACATTTTTTTACACTCTCACTCGAAACGCTTGAGGATCTGTGTTGAAAATTTTGAGTTCAGTTTTTACTCTTCAGAAAAACGGCAAAATCGCCTTATCTTTGCATCGCAGAGGAATTTCTGTCAAGCTCTTAGCCTAGAAGGGCAAAGTGGAAAGCGAAACTATGATCTTGCGTTGACGGAGCAACCAATCACAGTACACCTCAAAAGCTTTGAAAAGGTGTTTGTAGAGCTTCGCATTTGGCTGGAGCAAAGTTTCTCTCCGCTCTCTCAGTCACAGATTTTTCGATAAACATCGAATGCGGTCTCGTTATTATAGCGTACGAGTTTGTTCCATCTGTCAAATCAAGATGAGCAAATAAAACCTGCCTGGATGAAACTTTCAGTATTCGGTTTTAGATGAATAAATGAAATTCGGAATGAGTTCTTGGACCAAGTTCATCCAAAAACAGAAATTTCTAGAGTAATCTTGGAGGAAGCTATGATTTTTTTTTGTTGCATTTATAGACTACATTTCGAAACTTCTCGGAGCATTTCCATGCAAAATGCCAGGAAGATTCCTTAAAAGAGTTCAAAGAGCTATCTCTGAAAAGTTTTTTTGAAAAAATCATTAGCAACAATCCTGAAATTCTTATCTTATCCCTTATCCTGTTAAAAATCCTGGATATATTCTTGGAATGGTTCGTGAAAATGATTCGTTTTTTGGCTCTTCGTTTCTTCCGGAACTCGGCTTGTGTTATTAACTCCGTATGCGCATTTTGTGAACAATTTGGTGAATGCTTTCGACTGTGATGACTAATTTCTTTCTAAAGTTTTTATCGGCTCTATTAGTCTTAAGGCAGCTAAAACGACTTTTGCTTCTACTTCTCCGACGTTTCGGCGTATATTTCGCCTTCTTCAAATTGTGAAAATTTCATCCTGTTCAATTTCTTGTTAATAGTTTGGTAGCTATTCTCAAGATTTTTGAAAATAACTACATGATTAAAATTCTTCCTACAATTTTTTCCGAGACCTTTGGATGATCACTGTCGTAGTTTTGAAATGACTCATGTAGGTTTTTATGGATTGGTTTCTGGAAAAATCTTGTAAATTTAAATTATCGTTTACGGCACAATCGATGCAAATTTTGTCAGTGTTACGCTCACTTGTCTATGTTGAAATGATACTGATATAATCTTCACATCTGATAAACAGTCATCCATATACATAAACTACCTGATGAGCTTGCGTTTCATATTCTATATTAGCCGACAAAGGTCACAATAATGAAAGTGACATTTAGCAGATGTGTTAACCAGACACTTACAAGTTGTTTGCAACGCGTACCGTCCACGAAGACCGACTTCACTTAGTCCGTAATCGTCTTCGGTCGTTCGATTGACTTGCCGATTAGGTGGTATTGACGGCATGTTCTCCGGTAGGGACATAAATTATGCACCGCTGCAGAATTAATCCATTCATTATATCGATTCAACGTCATTCGGCTCGTAAAAATGCAATCTTTTGCTTAATCTGCATAAATGTCGACGCAGACAAGTCCCCTGCAAAAGTCAGATCGACAATACGCTTACGTTGCAATTTTTTTTGCAAGCAATACTGCGTCTTATAATCAGGGCTGGTTGCCTGGAGCAATTTTTGGATGAATTTCTTCAATTATTTAAAAAAATCTCTGAAGGAATTTCTTTATGAAGTCCTAGAGGAGTTGTGAGAAATATCTTGAAATATGAGTATTCCAAAGAAAATCTATGAGGAAAACTTTACCCGAGGAAACTGAAAATAAATTTCCGGAGAACAATCGCGTAAGAATCTTTGGAGAGACCTGCTATCAGCCCTGCATAATGGCATCTGCTGTGGGTTGCACTTTCATATGATAGGCATGGGATGGGGCTGGTCATGGTTCTCCATCCATATGCATCGAGGAGTCACCCAGCTTGAACAAATAATCTTAACAAATTGCAAGTGAGGAAATGTATGTTTCTTCCCGCCACCACAAACAGTCGCTTTCAGATCGGTAACCTAAGTTTCGCTCTGCGGATAGTGGAAAAGATACATCATCCAGTGGCGTTTCTCTCGATGCAACGTTGCTCGCTGGCTAATGCTTCGATCCGCAATTATGGATCAATTATCATTTGCAGAATAATAAATGGTTTGCAAATGATCTGCAAGCTGTTTTATTATGGTACTGAAGGATGATGATGATGATGATGGTTTTTGCTGAAAGGGGATCAAATCGAGGAAACATGAATTTTGGGGCGTTTCAGTGAAAGACACGTTCCATGCGAAAACGGGAACATATTTCGATCAGACATTGTGGTTTATAGGTAAGATCACACTACGCTGAAAAAATTTTTTTCTCGATTTTTTAAACATTATTTATTTATTTATTTATTTAACCAAAATTTTGAAAGAGGGAAAAAACCCTTTGAGTGATTTCCTTTCGAAATCTTTCTCAAAGAGGCACAAAACCCTCTTTATCTTTCATATAACGTTATAACAGAAAAATTAAAACTAAAGGCTCATACGGTAAAAATTAACCATAGCAGAGCCATAAACTGCAACATGGATCCAAGTTAAGTAATGGGGTGTGGGGTGGCTTCCAAAACGGGATGAGGGAGGGGTCTACCAAAAAGAGTCCATCTTCATATCTGCAAATAAAAACAAAAAAAAAAACACACACACACACAAGCAGAAATATCAAATAATATATGAAATCTCATTCAAAAAACTATATAAATGTTTAAGTATTTGATAACTTTTCGTACCCCAATATATCCCGTATAGATACTGGTATTGAATGTCCGTAATTTATTAAAGTGTTAAATAATGTATTCCTTGGTAAAATAAACCTTGAACATTGAAGGACAATATGATCAATGTCTTCATAAGATTCACCACATTCACATAAATTAGAATCCACAATATTGATACGATATAAATGACTGTTACAAATAATGATTTGAAATAAGTCGTGAAAATGAACAAATAAAATTTCTAGTTGCTGATATATTCCTAAACCAAGGAGAATGCCTGACTTTTGGACAAATTGAATAACACCATCTTCCTTTATTAAATTTTTAAACATATTTGTATTTACTTTTCAAAATGAACTACTTTTTACATATTCTAAGTTTCATTTGATGTGTTATACAACATAGTCCGTAGTAATATTAATTATGTCATAAATTCATAATCAAAGAGGCTTCAAGAAAAAATGAGAAAGGAAAGGGGTGCCAGTATTCGCCACGCTAAGGAAAAATATTTTATATAAATGAATAAAAAAAAAACCTTGGATTACTGTAACTAAGTTGTTTTTATATTGAAAAGTGGCGAATACTGGACGACTTACACCAGTATTCGCCATGTTTTTAATTTCTATTTCTGAATTCGCCACCTATACCTTGATTCTCATGGAGGGCGGTAAAGTTAGGAACACCGTGGCACAAATAGGTACAAAAAAGCATACATTTCAAGTAATTTTTATATTATTATTGAGCTGATGTTTTGAGGAGAGATCGTAGTAGGAATTGTTGAAAATTGACCTGTCAGGTATTTATCGTCTCCGGCAAATTATTAGATTCGGCTGGTGCAGTCTTTGAAAAAAATGGCTGTAGCGGGAATCAAACGCTTTATTCTGCAGGTGCTCTACTGGCATGCTCGTTAACGCCCAAGCCGAATGAATATGCATCGAGGCCAAACCTCGATTTTCTGGAGCACAGGTCTGGAGAACCAGACAGCGGATCGGGCTGAGGGTTTAATCGGAATGGTGGTGACCAATCCATCAGGTTTTTAGCATGAGCCGCTGGTCTGGTTCTCTAGATTTGGCTCTTGGCTTCGATTCATCTCCAGTTTTGGCTTCGATCATCCCACCAGAAACATCTTTTTTTGCGTCGTCGTGTCACCGGAGTTTTTTTTTTCGTTTTAATTTGCACGCGTTCGAGTGCAATCGAGTTGTATTTGCGTTGTGAAATGAGCATGCTGATTAAAGTAGCTACAGCTTCTCGTTCAAGGATGGATAACCAAATTGATGAGCTCGTCTTATGAAATGTACAATATATTATGACGCGTATTTTTATCATGACAACGATGGGAATATTAATTAAATCACTATAAGTGTCGACATAGACTCTTGTACATTAAAATTAAAAACCCCATACCTTTCCATTTATATGATTTTTATCATTATATAAAAAATAATCTTTGAATGGTTCGACGCTATAAGTGCTATAACATACGGTTATGTTCACGTTGTCTTTAGAGTACTGATATTTTTTTGAGCTGAGGTTGCATGAATCGCATCACTTACAAAGGAATCCTGACCATGCAGCTATGATCGCTCCCACTAACAAAACTCCTTCCCGTGACAACCATGGAGATGCAGAGGTGATCTCGGTATCTAGTAACAATGGTTGTCACACTAACATTCCTTCCCTACTCCGAAGATCGTAAAGACGTGGCCGGCGCCGTTATTGATGTTTCAATGTTTAGAGTTCTGGAAAGTGTACATTGAAGATTAAAAGCTACTCCCAAGCTACATCTCTTGATTCCTTGTGCAACTTCGATTATTCTGGTCATTCGCGGAGTAGTAACTACAAATTGTATGGCCATCAATGCTTATGCTCTATGCTATGCTTATATTTTCTGAGCTGAGGTTTTTAGGTTTCCTAGTATCATTTTAAAGCGATTTGAAGAACACTAAACGATTTTTCCTTATTCGTGTCATAAAACGGAAAAAATCTGGGATGGTGAATACCGTTACACCTTCCCTAGGGATGTTGAAAAATATTTTGAAAAGATAAATAGAAACAAAATGCATAAATTCGTGAATAAAAGGAGCTGTTCATATACCATGCGGTAATGTTTAAAAAAAATAAAAAAATGTAGAATGATCGATTTCTTTTTAGCTTGTATCTTAGCTGGGCAACTATTATTGGCTCCTATTTTTGATTCAATAGAAAATACTCACTGTCCTTCATCATGCTGCGTTAAATATTATGAAAACCAATTGAATTTCATGTTGCAATCCAAAGAGACAATCGACGATGAGAAATCCATCACCTGTATGATACTAAAAGCGAGAAGTTAAAGTAAAACCCCTGTGGCGTTTTTGCTGACAAATTAATCGTCAAGGTTGTTCGAAAATGTCAAGGTTGAAACATAATCAAGCAGACGTAATAGATAGAACAATTTTTAATTTGAAACATAGTAACGCGGACATTAACGCCCAATGCTAGAAATACTGTGTTTAGCCAACTGAAAAGTAAGTGGCGGTAGTGTGCAAACGTCAGACTCGCACAAAAGCGATACAAGCGCCACGAGTGAGTTGTTAGCCAACTACCATATAATGAAATTGAGCGATACATATTTTGCTGCACAACGGAAATAATTTGATTTGTAGTTGAAATTTAGAGCAATATTTTAATATTGAAATATAATTATGAATTTGTTGTTATTTGACTGCAATATACAATATACACGCTCTTAATATTGAATAAAAACAAGATTTTGTCTTAAATTTTATTACCCTATTTGCACTAATTGCTATTGGTTAGACTGGAAGCAAGAAATTGCTGTACTCTGTACCACATCTTTTGATATTTTTTAGCAGGGTTCCTCACCGAAATTAGGCCAAGATTTTTTGAAGAAATAATCAATAGGAGACCTCTGCAACAATTCTTTGCCAATCTCACAAAGAAGCTTCTAAAAATATTTCCCTAGGAATTTATTTGATCATTCCTGTTATGTTTCTCAAAGAAATCTTTCATTGGTTCGTAAAATAGAACAGAGACTTTCCTGAAGATTTCTCGAAAAAAATTTGTTTTGTATATATCCAGGAGTATTTTAACATAATCTGAGTTGTGTTTGATCCTTCGACCTTGACGCTTGCTCCTGCGGGGGCCGGCGATGAGGGCAGGATCAGGTATTGCAGAATTCGCTCTCATTTGAGTATGGCGCACGAACAAAGCAAGCAAAGAAAATCATCCCATCTGTTGCGGTCCACGATCGTCATTGTATCGCAAGGTGTAACAAGTCTGATAAATGGAAGCAGCGAGCAAGAGCCCCAAAGAGAAAGCGATGATAAAATCCATTTTTCTCGCTTGTTTACCGTTGGGGATAGGTGTTTTTCTTTACTGGCATGATAAACAATCCACGAACTTCCAATAGCTATAGTATCCCCTAGGCTTGGAGCATGTTTAGAGGGGTTTTATCATGCACTACTATCCCCCAATCTGATCAAAGTTGTAGCAGTATACGATAAACAGTCTCTCATAATGTGCAGCATGTTATGATAGTTACAGAGAGCGATACGTGAGAGATTCTCTCAATTTTCTCAGGATTCAATCCCTGGGCAGGATCAAACATGTCGCGCGTCGGTCGAGTGAAAGTGAAAAAGTGGCGTGATCACTTAGTTGTGTTTGATCCTTCGACCTTGACGCTTGCTCCTGCGTGAGCCGGCGATGAGGGCAGGATCAAACATGTCGCGCTTCGGTCGAGTAAAGTGAAAAAGTGCCGCGTTCGATTAGTTCTTTTTGATCTTTCGACGTTGACGCTTGCTCCTGGGCAGTGCGTCAAGAAAGCCCGAGCAGTCGTCAGTTGTTTTCCCTCTCGGGTCGCGTGCCTATTTTCTCTGAGTGGTTTTATATAGCCAAGCAAACGAGTGAGGCTGAAAGTGGACTGTTGCTGCTCAAGGATGACGGATCAATTGGTGAGCTCGTTTCATGCTACTATTCTAATCTATAAAATATGTATGACTGGACCTTTAATCGTTACAACGGTGAGACGTAAATATGATTTTTCAACAAACTATGAAAGGTTCGTCACTGTGAGTGTCGACATAAACTCTGATTTATAAATTATTTATGTCTAATTATTTTTTCAAAACACCTTTTCTATTCTATTCTAAGTACTTGCACAGCCAATATTGAAAAGCATCCTGGAAATACTGAAATTTCTTCCAGTACTTTCTTGTCAGCATTAATATTTGCAGCATATCAATGATTTGATACAAATATTAAAATGGCCAGGCCCACTGTGCAGACTTGGGGTTTTAAGGTAATTCAAAAATTTCCGACGATCAGATAATTCACGAATGAAAAACATGATAGACAGGAAATTTTGAAATATTGTGAAGGAAGAAACGGGGACAACCGTACCAACCGTTCCATTTAGGGAGATAGGCAAAATCGTTTGGAGTGGCGTTGCTAAGAAAGTTAATGCGCACTTCATTGTTGTTTGTCCTTTTCCTAGGATGGGACACAGGTATTTCTCCCGTATGTCCTGGCTCTGAAGCCTGCGCTTAAGCGCCCTTACTCGCTTTCTGAAACGAAAACAAAAGTTACTCTGATCCCCATCCCGTAAAACATCAATTTATGTACGCTCACGATCGATCACACGTCAGGTGCACATTTATTCCACTTTTGCCGATTCACATTTTTTGCACTAATGTAGCTTTTTAACTACCGATTTTTATTTCATCAAATTTTATTACGCAAAGAATTGTTTCAAAGCACAAGCTGAATTCCAAAAAATCCAAAACGCGGAACCGAGGTAAACGTCACAGAAAATTCAAAACGCAGCCGCCCGCGCGCACGGCTTGCTGCGATCTCTAATTATTTTTTTAAAACACCTTTTTCCTTTTACCTTGATTTTTGTAATTAAAAATACTTTGAATAGTTCGACGCTACGAGTGTAGACTTGCGAAAGGTTCACTTTATTCAACAAACTTTGAAAGGTTCGTCACGTCAAGTGTCGGCATAATTTTTCTCTACATAGGTATTGTTCATATCAAATGAAAATATTATATTTACATATAAGCATGTTTATATCTCACCAATAATTATTTATCATGGTCTAATCGCTTATCAAAGTGAATCCTGTGACCCAACGATCCTCCCCATTAACAAACATCCCTCCCAGTAACCTTTGTGGAGATGCAAAGGCAAACACGGTCTCCAAATAGCAAAGGTTACACACTAACATTCCTTCCCCCAATCCCACCTGACTGCAAGGACGTGGCCGGCGCCGTTAATAGAGGCACTGAATTATGCACACTGAAGAAGATTATAACCAATCCCAGCCGATCTTCTAGTTGATTATTTGTGCATTTTCATTGACTTCGGTCAATCACGGAATAGCAACCATTGATATGTGTAGTCAGTCTTAGCTAAGCTAAGCTATCCAGGAGTATTTTAACATAATCTCTAGAGAACTTATTGCAAAAGGGTCTAACTAGAACCATGCCGACTCAAAAGGTGAAACTAGTAGGGCCCAAATGAATTTATATTGAACTGAAAGGCCAAACTGAAAGGGTCCAACTGGTGTTGAGACTCGAAAAAGAGCTAATCTCTCAATGATATCATAGGTGTCAAAAACAAGCACAAAATTAAAAAAAAATGGTTGGTTTTGTTATGAGATTAATAAGATTATGTACCATATCTTTGCATGTGATTTTCTCAATATTTAAGTTATGTAAAGGACGTGTACCAGTTTTGGCCACCCTAAGGAAAAACATTGTTTATACATAAATCAAACAACCATTGGTTACTGTCAATACATTAAACGAAAGCTTACAATCCATGCTCAGCATGGAAAATATAAAAACTAATCAAAAACTTTGTTTTTGTATTAAAAATGGGGGTGGTGAACTGGGAGGGAGAAACCAATACGTAATTTATGTACGTCAAGGTGAGCCGAGATTCTGCTGTCACGAACTGTCACTGTGAGCCCAGATCTAAAACAATGGACAAACATGATAAAAGCGCGTAATTGATTAAAACTTATTTTTGCATTTTATCAAATGTGACAAAAATCGATTGAAGAGCTATTCATGCTTATTCAAAAGTAATGTCACAATAGCACCTTTTATCCTGATTGAATATAAAGTGTTCAAAATACGCATTATTCTACTTTTTCCTATAAAAACGAAAATTAAATGCACAGAAAACTTTGGCCCTTTTCCCATGTTTGTCCAGAACGATCGAAGAAACACAACAAAATAAAACTAGCGATTATCATCAAGTCTGCCTTGAGTGTCGTTGGCAAGCTAGAGTTTTCTTGCAATTCTAAATAACTTTGTGTCATATTTCGTGTGTAATATCGGTGCCTCCCTCCCAGGTGGCGAATACTGGACCACTTGCACCAGTATTCGCCACAATTTTAATTTCGGTTCCTGAATTCGCCACCTACGTTGATTTCTTATGGAGGGTGGCGAATCAGGAACACCATGGCGAAAAATAGGTGCAAAGGAGCAAAAATTTTAAGGAAAATGATTTTCCTTAATTATGTTTCCGTATCATCTTAAAGCAATTTAGCGAACACTAAACAATTGGCAACCATATATGTCGTAAGACGGTATGTAATCCGGGGTGGCGAACAACTGGAACATGGCGAATACCGGTACACCTTCCCTAGTTCGATGCTTTTTAAATGGTATGTTAGATACATATATACATACTTGGTCCAAATTAAACAATGTTTAAAATTTAATTTGTTTAAAATTTAATTTGAAAAAATGGGTTCACATTTGATCTTGTTTGACGTTCACTACTTAGGTCGAAAAAAGCATCACTTTTTAACACTGAGGTTGTTTTTATCTGACATTTGGAAGGGATACGGAAAGCAAAATACTTTTAAAATTAGAGTTTAAACTAAGGGGTGTAATAAATTATCAAAAACCCGAAATAAATATGTTTTTGCACTTAAACTAACGAAAATCATTCAAAAATTGAGTAAACATGTGTTTCTGACGTTTGGTACTAAAATTGGTGCAGAGCTATAGGGTCCTTTTAAACAGCGGAACGCAAATGATTCGCATGTCTCAAAGATTAAATTATGTGTTTCCAGAAAATTTTGGGCTGATTCCGTTGCCGACATCAGAAATGTATCAGCACGTCACAATTTTGAGTTAAAGTTCGGTAAAGTGGCATGAAATTCTCCTATCTATATTCAAACAAAATTTAAACTGTTTTGTTACGCAAACAGGGTTGTCATGTCTAATACGGCTTAAACCAGCCGACGATATTCTGAAAAAATACCTGAAGTACGTAGAATTCTTCATCTTCTTCTTGGCATTAACGTCCTCACTGGGGCAGAGCCTTCTTCTCAGCTCTGAGTTCAATGAGTACTTCCACAGTTATTAACTGAGAGCTTTCTTTGTCATAGTTGCCATTTTCACATTTCGTATCGTTTGGCAAGGTACGATGATACTGTACGCCTATGGAACTCAAGCAAATTTCCATTACGAAAAGATCCTGGACCGACGGAGAATCGAACCCAGATACCTTCAGCATGGCTTTGTTTTGTAGCCGTGGTCTACAAAACACTCGGCTAAGGAAGGCCCCTGAAGGTCATAGACACAAAAGTCAATTTGGACAAATTGAGATGTAAAATTGTGAAAAATAATGGAATCGTTCTGGTGGGCTTCGATCCCACGACTCCCAATACGCTAGACTGGGCGCATTTTTTTTTTATTTTTTAATATCTTTATTAGTATCATTCCAAACATTACATTCATTTCTTATATCTAGGTGTTCTGTGTTATTAGACAACACTATCATCCTAATTTGGTAAAATAAATTTAAGATTTAATTAACATTTTGTTAACAACATATTACATTTTATTTGCCGTAGCAGTTCAGTTTTTTTACAGGTGAGTTGATTTCACCTGCTTATAAGAGAAAAAAAAAACGTTTTTAATATACTTAACCTAACTTAACCTAAACATATAACGCATTAATCGTGGCAATAGAAGATTGTAACGATTTTTGCCTGAAATTATTTATTATTTTATTTGACATTTGTTCCAATGTTTCAACATTGGATATTCTATGTAACTCATTGGTACTATACCAGGGAGGAAGCCTCAGAATCATTTTCAAAATTTTATTTTGAATTCTCTGCAGAGCTTTCTTCCTGGTTTTACAACAGCTAGTCCATATTGGTACAGCATACAACATGGCTGGCCTGAAAATTTGTTTGAATATCAAAAGCTTGTTCTTAAGACAAAGTTTTGATTTGCTATTAATAAGGGGATAGAGACATTTTACATATTTATAACATTTGGCTTGAATGCCCTCAATGTGATTTTTGAAAGTTAAATTCTTATCTAGCATGAGCCCTAAATACTTAACTTCATCTGACCAATTTATTGGAACCCCTCTCATCGTGACAACATGTCTACTTGAAGGTTTCAAATAAAGAGCTTTTGGTTTATGTGGGAATATTATTAGTTGAGTTTTGGAAGCATTAGGAGAAATCTTCCATTTTTGCAAGTATGAAGAAAAAATATCCAAACTTTTTTGCAATCGACTACAGATGACACGCAGGCTTCGACCAGAGTCTATGAATGGAGAGTTGCGCGAAGAGTGAAACCAAATCTACCTATCGAACTGTCAAACCGTCTACCTATCGAGCAGTCCAGCAAAACAGATAGGGGCTGTTTTCGAAGATGAAGAAGAACAACCATCCAAAGAAGTCTCTTCGCGCAACTCTCCATTCATAGACTCTGGCTTCGACCTTTGGCGGAGAGGCCTGTGTCATCCGCAAACAAATATTTTTGACATCCCTGAGGTAACTCAGGTAAGTCAGATGTGAAAATATTGTATATATTGGTCCCAAAATGCTGCCTTGAGGAACACCAGCTCTTACAGGAAGTCTTTCAGATCTGGAGTTCTGATAATTAACCTGAAGTGTACGATTTGACAGATAACTTTGAATTATTCTAACAATGTATGTTGGAAAATTAAAGTTTTTTAATTTTACAAAAACCTTCATGCCAAACACTGTCGAATGCTTTTTCTATGTCTAGAAGAGCAAGACCAGTAGAATAGCCTTCAGATTTTTGGAACG
>NW_018734561.1:0-6000 GCF_002204515.2 Aedes aegypti
GCTCGTTTGTAGACTGCCACCATCCATTAAGCTGGATTGGGCCAGGTATCGTCATACGCTTCCGAGAGTAAATTTGTCTACTTTCGGAAACTGGATCTACTCCCTGGCAGAAGCTGCCAGTACCGTCACAATCCCTGGAATTCCAGAATCAAAATCAACGCGAATCGAGCCGCGCACGGCTAAAAAAAATGCTGGGTTTCTTAATGCACATTTGGAGCCAACTGAAGCGGAACTGAATGTACAGTTTGAGCCCGCTCGAAAGAATATGGTGGAATGTCCGATCTGCAAGTCCAGCTGTAACGAAATTGAGAAATGTAAACAGTTTTTGGAATTGCCTAGAGATTCACGATGGGCAGTAGTGCGTGATTTTGATCTGTGTCGACGTTGTCTGGGGAAACACAATGGTGGATGCAGGGCAAAAGCCTGCGGCATAGATGGTTGTACACGGAAGCATCATGAGCTCCTTCATAACGAGAATCAAAGCAAGAAAGCGGTTCCAACGAACGACATAAGCCAGCGAGAAGAGCAAGGGACGAGCTCGGCTCGGCATGAGTGCAACAACCATTCTAACTCCAATAATTCGCTGTTTCGCTACCTTCCGGTTATACTCCATGGTAAGAGTGGGTACGTGCAGACGTTTGCCTTTTTAGACGAAGGTTCTAAGTTGACACTAATGGACCAAGAGCTCGCAGACGAGTTAGATTTGGATGGTGTGGAAAGTCCCCTTTACCTTCGATGGACTGGCGGCACCGAGCGATGCGAGACAGATTCCCGTGTTATCAGTCTTTCAATCGCAGGCACGTACGACGGAGCGAAGAAGTACAATCTTGATGAGGTGCGAACAGTAAAGGAGCTACAGCTACCACAGCAGTCTCTGGATGTTAAGAAGATGAAGGAACAGTATCCGTATTTGCGAAAATTGCCGATTGAGTCTTACGACGGTGCACAACCACGAATTTTGATTGGATTGAAGCATGCCCACGTTAGCATTGTACTACAGTGTCGTGAAGGAAAGCTCGATCAACCCATAGCCATAAAAACACGATTGGGCTGGACTGTATGCGGTGGAGGTGCGGATGAAAACGCGCCAAACATGGTGCATTACTCATTTCACATAGGATCACGTAACGATCATTCGGATGAAGATTTGCATCAGGCTATGAAAGAATATTTTACCCTCGATAGTCTTGGCGTGGTGAAATCGAGTGTAGCTCTATTATCTACAGAAGATCAACGAAGCTGCAAGATGCTGGAATCACTGACCAATTTCAATGGCGAGCGCTACGAGACGGGTTTGCTTTGGCGCTACGATGACATCCGCCTGCCAGATAGTCGGTCGATGGCGCTTCGCCGATTCCGCTTACTGGAAAAGCGTATGACCAAGGATCCAGATCTAGCTAAAGCCTTGAATCAAAAGATTGCGGAGTACCTTGCGAAAGGTTACATTCGGGAGCTAACCAAAGAAGAAGAAGATCGACCTGTTTCACGTGCATGGTATTTACCTGTGTTTCCGGTATTCAATCCCAATAAACCGGGAAAAATCCGAATCGTATGGGATGCAGCCGCCACGATTTTCGGAGTTTCGTTGAACAGCGTACTGTTAAAGGGTCCTGACCAAATTGGCTCTCTTTTCGGCATACTCTTGCAATTCCGGGAACATCAGATTGGACTTACAGGCGATATACGCGAAATGTTCCACCAAATACAGATTGTGGAACAAGACCGGGCATGTCAGCGCTTCTTTTGGAACAATGACTCTGGAGAGACCGTCGTTTTTGAAATGTCTGTTATGACATTTGGTGCGTGTTGCTCGCCTAGCACGGCACAATTTGTCAAGAATTTGAACGCAGAACGTTTTATTGGGAAGTTTCCACAAGCAGTGGATGCTATCTTAAAACGTCACTACGTGGACGACATGTTGGTGAGCGTAAAGACGGAAGAAGAGGCAGTTCGTATAGCGCAGCAAGTAAAACACATCCATTCCCAAGGCGGATTCGAGATCCGCAACTGGATAAGCAACTCTCCAGCGGTCCTGCTGGCATTAGGAGAGGAGGATGCGAAAATAAAGAATCTTGATCTGTCAGCTGAGATGGCAACTGAGAAAGTCCTAGGACTTTGGTGGTGTACTGAAAAGGACACGTTCACATATAGAGTAGGCTGGACCCGCTACGACGAAGCGCTTTTAACAGGCCAAAGGCGACCGACAAAGCGGGAGGTACTGAAAGTACTTATGTCGATTTTTGACCCGCTAGGCCTCATTGCCCACCTTCTCATCTACCTGAAGGTTTTACTACAAGAAATTTGGCGTTCTGGAACCCAATGGGATGAGGAGATCAACGATACTTTGTTTTTGAAGTGGCAAACCTGGCTACGAGTGCTTCCTGAAGTTGAAAGTGTACAGATACCTCGGTGCTACTACCCTGAAAATATTTCCAACTGCAAAGTCGAATTACACACGTTTGTCGATGCCAGTGAAACCGGTTTTGCAGCCGTATCGTATCTAAGATTTTCTAACGGCAATGAAGTAAGAAGTATTCTCGTCACAGCGAAAACCAGAGTGGCCCCCCTAAAATTTCAATCAATTCCAAGGCTGGAGTTACAGGCTGCGGTTCTCGGTGCAAGACTCGCACAAACGATCACTGAATCTCTTTCCATTCAAGCACATCGACGCTGTTTTTGGACTGATTCTCGAGATGTTTTATGTTGGATCAACTCGGACCACCGTCGGTTCACACAATTTGTGGCGCATCGAGTTAGCGAACTCCTCGACACAACAGAAACATCAGAATGGCGTTGGGTACCAACGAAACAGAACGTGGCGGACGAAGCCACGAAGTGGCAGGGTCGTCCAGACCTCGCTGCAAACAGCAGATGGTTTAATGGCCCCGAATTCCTCCGAAGAGATGAACTCGACTGGCCACAACAAAGCCAAATCTTCAAGACAACACTCGAAGAAATACGTCCTCATTTGTTGGCACACATCTCAACGGAGTCGCCGGCATTGCGTTTGGTTGAATACTCGAGCTGGAAACGAGTGGTCAGCGTAATTGGATATCTACGCCGTTTTGTGGAAAATTGTCGACGTAAATTGCAACATCATCGTATTCTTACAGGCTCCTTGCTCATGGAAGAAATACGCGCAGCCGAAGACTTCCTTTTTCGCCAAGCTCAACAGGATACGTTCGCTGAAGAGATTGCTACATTGATCCAAGGCCGACAGATTCCCCGAAGCAGCTCACTTTTTAAGTCAACTCCGTTTGTTGACGAAAAAGGAATCTTGCGCGTGCGAGGTCGTACTACCGGCTGTGCCTTCATTACGGAGGAAACGAAGAATCCCATCATCCTGCCCCGAAACCACCACATAACAACACTACTTATTAGTCACTACCACGACAAATACCACCATTTGAATCAAGAAACCGTCGTTAATGAGCTTCGACAGAAATTTTCGATTCCACGGCTACGCGTTTCCTGCTCCAAGGTGAGAAGGAATTGTCAGCGATGCAAGAACGATCAAGCAAGGCCGAGCTTTCCGATTATGGCCGATCTACCCGATGCAAGATTAGCTGCCTACTCTAGACCTTTCACTCACGTAGGGATCGATTATTTTGGACCGATGGAGATCGCAATAGGTCGCAGAGTGGAGAAGCGGTGGGGAATGCTAGCTACCTGTATGACTACCCGAGCAGTGCACATCGAGATAGCGCACACTCTGAGCACAGATTCTTGTGTGATGGCCATCCGCAACATGATTGCTCGTCGAGGAATACCTCGTTACATATACTGTGATAGAGGGACCAATTTTGTTGGTACAAGTAAAGAGTTGAGCCGTGTTGAAGAGGAGCTCAACGTTGAGGTCATGATGAAAGAGTTCACAAGTTCTGAGACTGTCTGGTCTTTTAACCCACCATTGTCACCACATATGGGTGGATGTTGGGAGCGGCTGATCCGCAGTGTGAAGAACAGTTTAAAGTCCTTGAAACTGCCACGACGGCCTACAGATGAGGTTCTACGTAACGCGTTGATCGAAATCGAAAATACCTTGAACTCAAGACCATTGACACACGTTTCCATAGAAGACACTGCCGCTCCAGCTCTTACGCCCAACCATATTCTGCTGGGAACTTCCAATGGAACAAAACCGTTGTCTACAATGGACGACAGTGCTGCCGCCGTACGACAATGCTGGCGTACGTCTCAGGTTATCGCTAATCAATTTTGGAAACGATGGATTGCTGAGTATCTACCAGAGATAACAAGGAGAACAAAATGGTACAATTCCAGCGGTCAGCCGGTGAAGATCGGCGACATAGTCGTCATCGTAGACTCGACATTTCCCCGCAACTGTTGGCCTAAAGGCAGGGTGATTGCGACTCGCCCTGGTCGAGATGGAGAGGTAAGGTCAGCGACAGTGAGGACCATGACTGGTGTCTACGAGAGGCCAGTGATCAAGCTGGCCGTATTGGACGTTAGGCGCGAAAAGGAGTAGTCGACCGGATGGTCGGCGTACCCGGGGGGAGTGTTGGCGAACACATAGTTGCCAGCGCGCACCTTCAATACTGCAACCTTGGCCCACACGCACACCGTGAAGCTACACCGGGGGTCAGGTAATGTAACGCTGTCAACCGGTGAGTAGAAGAACAACCAAAACAGAAGTGAGCGCATATGAAGTTGGATCGATATTTGTTATATAATTAAAGTGAATTAATAGATTAGAAAGTATCCGGAAATTGAAGAATCTACTATCAATATTAGTTGCTACTACAAGGTAAAATTCGTATTACTCTAAATATACTTAAAATTAATTGCATTCGATCTATAGCCTATCCGACTGATTTGACAGTCATTGAGATATTTCTAACCTAAAGTTTGAACCTGCATTACAGTAAGACCGGTAAGGCTGAATTTCAATAAGTTTCTTACGATGAATTACTAATTTGTACCTAATTACCCAGTTTCCCAAACCATTACTACGACTAAGACAAAGACAGACGAAACGACTAGCTAGGGGACTAAACGTAAGTAACGAATTCAAGACATAAGACTTTATTAAGACACACGGCATAATCATTCAAACATGTTCACTGCTAAATCTGTATATAAGACTAAAACGAATCATATGTACTATTTGTCAAACAGGATAATTATAATCTACCGCTGAACTACACCAAGTCGTATTTCCTTACGGTGATTATAATCACGGAATTAACCCCTAAAGTACCCTGTTGGTTCTAAATCCAACAACCATTATATACGAAAATCAGCAGAGCAAACCCCATTTGTTTACATTATGAACTTGAGGTATTTTCGATTGTTGGTCTTGAATTATGATGCATTTTAAAAGTTACTCACCGTTGATTCCTCAAATTTCCGCGGAAGCGTCCGCGTTGATGCGGTTGCTTCTGAATCCTAGCGCTGTCCACCAGGTGGAACGTCGTTTCGTCCTCTTCATGGTAGTACGCGTACTGGTTGCCACCGCCAAACTGAGAAGCGTACTTATCTGCAAGAAAAGGCGAATTTACGGATTGTTCTCTTTGAGGTTATAATTCAAGGCACTCACTGGGATACTTCTTGTCGGTTTGGGCCGTGCCGGTCCAGTCCGAGATTTTGCCCAAGCGGTCGCTCTTGCTGAACGGCTGGTACGGGATGTCCTTGAACGCATCCGGAAGCTCGCACGGACCTAAAACGAAACAAAACGCCCATGTAAATCGGTCATCCAATGCCACCCGGACAAAACAAGAATAAGAAGAATGGTCACTGCAGAAGCCGATATACTTACCCCATCCTTCTTCGTTGAACTGCAGCTGTGGGGCTTCGAAAACCGCCGATTCCGGCGTGCAGGCAATGGTCTCACTCATTGTCAGCGCGGTGGACCGTAGTTATTACGTTTTCTTGCGATAAAATCCGGATTTTCGGAGATTTTTACACTAGCAGACTTTGCAGAAAAATTATGCCGAACGTGGCTGAACTGGTGAAAGGGCGATTTGACAGATGTCAAAG